>NC_142928.1:89275201-89332701 GCF_046866305.1 Octopus bimaculoides
GAAAAATGTTTTCTTTCCATCGTTAGGTCTAAAACAACGGATTATCGAGAGGCTAGGAGACCGAGCAGATCGATTAGTGGTGTTATTCTTGAACAATTGTAAATATACGGCAACATGGAAGATCTGGACAGGAAAAGAATTCCAGAGGCTTCACAGTGTGAAGAGAAAGGATTGGGAAAAAGAAGTTAGTGTTGGGCCTGGTAGGGTAAACAACAAGGTTACAATATGGATGACGAGAAGAGGAGAGACGTGTGGATTGGGGAGGTTGAGTGAAGATGGCAAGAGGTCGACTAGTCCCACATGCAGAGGCCGCTACAATATCGGTTGCTGAAGATAAGGACTGATTTCTCGTGGAGACGTACTTGTGATATTTTTTTTTACATTTGTTTGCAATAATTTACTTTAATTTATAATACTAATTCTTCTGAGAAAAAAGATCATTATCAAAAAATGTTAGACTAAATCTCCTATGATTCTAAAGTCTGATTTCTATATGAGGGATTAACTTAACATGTTGTTTAGCTTCAGGTAATATGTTAGAACAGAACTATGATAAAATCCTCCAAACCCTTTTTTTTTTTTTTAAATTCTAAGATAGCGTTATCGAGGACCATACTATCCGATGTGCTCTTCCTTACATAAGATAATATAGTTTGATTTGAGGGAGGGTTGCTTGCAATTTTCTTCTGAGTTTTCCACGTTTGCAAACAAAGAAATTTCTAACAATTCAGAAACATAATGACTTATATTCATTAACTTTAAGACATGGTAATGATTGTTTTTGAAATTTAAGCATTAGATATAAGCAGTGTTGAGAGTTGTATAACTTGTATTATATCTATCGTTTTAGAGATATCTATGCACTTTTCGCTCTGAACGATATTTATAATGATTATGTTTTTCCTTTTCACAGATTTTATTAAAATTTCTAATATTTATATTTGTAGTTTTTAAAATTTAAACGAAGTGTAGTAATACTAAAGCAGTTGAATTGCCTTGTAAATACAAAATCAGTTCGAACATTATTTACAGAGATTTCATTAGATTTTCAATTCTCAAAGGAGAAATGAAATTGCCCAATATTATGTTGAATGAATAAAAAATATAACACTTCAACTGCAATAATAGATGATCTACCAGAAATGTTTAACAGTATTGATTTTTAAACAAAAGTGAAATTCAATACAGAATATTTGTGGTTTGTAAAAGATTCTCAAACATACTTTTAGAAAGATATGTTAAGATAGCCAATAACAGCTATTAGAGGCGTGTTTATTGCGATTCGAAAAATAATTTTATTTCCTTCTAAATTGAAGAATATTTGTTTAACTTAGTTCAACTCTAAATTAATATTTTCTGTAGCTATGGTGATATGGAATATAATGAAAACGAGCATTGAGGTGGTAACTGAATTAAATTTTCGAAGTTACTTCATATCTTGTAAGGTTTCCATGATTCTAAAGATCACTTAAGAAACAACAAAATGTCATTCCGAAGAAAGATATACACTATCTGTCCTCTCATTGAAGCCATATAAAGCAATTGCCAATGCATTTAAGCCTGCAAGTTCATAGTTCAATTCACTATAAATAAGCATCACGTGGAAGTGTCTTGTTTTGTTTTTACTTTGGGCTTTAACCTCTTGGTCGAGTCGTAAGGAAGCCGCCCTGACATCTGGTGTGTCTTGGATGTACACATCTACCGGAGCCCTTCCCTCTCCTGAACTAATCACTAAGATTTCTTTACAGAGAGAAAGAAGACAAAAAAGAAAACGAAAGAGGAGAATCTCGTCTAAGAGTTGATCAACACTGAAAGTATATGTATATATTCACCAATAGATATATACACACGTTTATACGTGCATTTGTTATGTGTACATTTGTGTATGTATGTATGCACACGCACACACACATATATATTTACGCTACACACATACACATGCGCATATATATATATATGTGTATATGTATATGCATGTATATATATATGTGTGTGCATATATATATATATATATATATATATATATATATATATATATATATATATATATATATATATATACATACACACATACATATGTATGCATGCACACATATATTTACACAACGACATACAGGCACATATGATATTACATTCACACACAGTTCAGCAGTAACTAAATGAATAATCAATAAAGTCTAAGAACCTTAGAATACGATATTAAAAACGGAATAATGAGAAGGTAAACAAGAAGAGTTCTTGTTTTTAGTGAAAATAAAGAATAAATGATGAAAATAATGGATGTGGAATAGATATGAATATGAAGCCATGAGAAGCTGGCCAAAATGTATTTTGGAGTCCTTCAGTTTGTTATAAAACAAATAGATTTTGTATATAGCTTCATCTAAAAATGGCCCAGATTTTTGGTATATGTTAAGACAGGTGACTTGTATAATGTGACAGTAGTGTCTTTGTTAGATGACCAGTAATGTTTCTTCTGATTGTTCCTAGTATCATATTTATTGCTTTCAGCTTTGACCGATGCAGAACATAAAATTCCGAATTCATTGATTTTCGTATCTAAGTCAGTTTTCTCTTCTGTGAATGTGAATAGTCTTATCACCAAAGTATTATTTATACACGGGACTTTCTTGGACAAAGTATGACATTTGATTTTACTTGTATTGATCACTGGAGAGTCCTTTTACTATTTCTATGAAATTAATATAGATCTTTGGATAATATATAGATCAAGCCAATGAAAGAGTTTGTACAGGGCCACTCGACTTGCTAGAATTAATATTGAAATCAAAATTTATCGTCTTTTTTTTTAAGGGACACATATAATGTGGCTTAAAATAAACTATATTTGTAAAGAGGGCATGACTATCGCTAGAATATCTCTAGTCATAGGTCTACTGGAGCAGTACTGACGTCGAGCTAAACGATAACGTATATAGGATGGCTATGCCTGTCAGGTATCCTTCACAGTTTTACGGTATAAAAGACTCATTTCCAAGAATGCTTGTGTCGATAGATAAAGAACAAATATAGATGTATTTTGAAATGTGATGACATAGACTACAGACAAACGTTTTGAGTAGACCCTTCATCGAGGAAAAAAAAAGAATGAAAAGTTGGGAAACTTGTTTGAAAATACATCATTAACAGAAAAGTGGTACAAGCAATAAAAGCAAACTATAACCTTTACCATTGTCACTATAGCAACCAAACTAGTACTATATGTAATTTAGAATTGTGAAAATATGAAGTCTAGATATTATATTTCAGAGGATCGTCTTGTTTTTATAAAATAAGGTTTTGTTCAAGATATTACTGAGCGAAGTGGAAGTTCTTCAGAAGAAAGCAACGAACAAATGTATATACATTTTTATTGATATACATACTTATGTTTGTATGTATGCATATGCATATAAATACACATACATACAGTTAATCATTAATTAAATAATGACAGAGAAATACAAATTAAGTTTTCTACTGATGTTCTAACCTAATTGATGATTGCTTTATAGGCTGATAATATGTGCCATTTATTGGAGAAAAATTTTCTTTGAGGAGTGATGTACAAACCGTGAAACAGTTTGCCAGAAGATTCCCCTTTTTTCTGTGCAACAGTTGTAATAGGAATGTATTTACATTTTTATTTTCACGTTTGTATATACATATGTTTGTGGAGGCGCAATGGCCCAGTGGTTATGGCAGCGGACTCGCGGTCATAGGATCGCGGTTTTGATTCCCAGACCGGGCGTTGTGAGTGTTTATTGAGCGAAAACACCTAAAGCTCCACAAGGCTCCGGCAGGGGTTGGTGGCGAACCCTGCTGTACTCTTCCACCACAACTTTCTCTCACTCTTTCTTCCTGTTTCTGTTGTTCCTGTATTTCAAAGGGCCAGCCTTGTCACACTGTGTCACGCTGAATATCCCCGAGAACTACGTTAAGGGTACACGTGTCTGTGGAGTGCTCAGCCACTTGCACATTAATTTCACGAGCAGGCTGTTCCGTTGATCGGATCGACTGGAACCCTCGACGTCGTAAGCAACGGAGTGCCAACAACATACATATGTTTATCATAGAACATTTTTATCGAAACTTTCTGTTGATATTTCCACCCCACCACAAAAAAAGTGTTATATATGTTTTTTAATACATTGTTATATGCTAATATGATCAACAAGTTGCTTACTGCATTACACGAATATGACAAAAAAGCACACAATTTCACAGATTTCAACCAGAAGCTGTGGCCATGCCATGGCATCGCCTTTAAAATATGTCGGCTTCGTCCCCATGTGGGCTTAAACCACCAGTCCTTCTGTTACCATCCGAACACACTAACCGATTACACTACAGAGACAAGTAAAACCTGGCCTAATGTAAACCTTAATTATTATATCATCAGAACCGGGAGCGAGAAACTTCGGGTAGCTTCTCACTAACTTAGGTTTGCAAATATTATTTCAATCATACGAATAGTTGTGTAACAAGAGCATAATTGTATGCGTGTGTTTGTGAATTAGAAAGGTAATAGACATAGCTACAGGGAAAAGACCTTGCGATAACCAGTTCTAGTCCTTTACATTCTGAGTTCAAAGACCAGGCTAATTGATCGATAATGTCTTGTATGCTCCTAGGATCGTTAAAATAATTAGCTGTATGCTCTTCCCCCGAATTCTTGTCAGTATATTAGCAGTCAATATTAGTAGTGAATATTACATACGTGTGTACGTGTGTGTAATTGCTGACTTCATTTGTTTTATTTAGTGTCAGACTAAACGCCTTTTTTATTGCTTTTTCTTTATTGCTTCTCCGTTACGTTCGGCAGACAAAGCTGGCGTTAATTGAGTTTGTCTGGAAATTCTCCGTGTTTGATCAAATGAGTTTCAGTTATGTATTTCGTGGGGTTAAATTAATTAAACACCTCCCATGTGACTATCTGATGCCGTACGTGCGTAAACTATGCTACTACTACTACTACTACAATATATATATAAATATGTATGTGTGTGTGTGTGTGTGTGTGTGTGTGTGTGTGTGTGTGTGTGAGAGAGAGTATGTATGCATTAAATATATCACTCTACGATAGAGTGTGTATCTGGTGGCCCGATCTGATAGATACAGTAGCCAACCAAATCACCGTCAAATATTATGCCACTGTCTTGAATAGCAAGAAATACATTGCATACAGAATGTCAAAATTATTGATGGGATGGTCATAGGAGGAATCCTTTTAATCAGTGAGGGAGGTTAAGCTGGAGCTGAAAACGTTGAAGTTGAAATTCATACACACACACACACACACACACACATACACACACACGCACGCACACACACACACATACATACACACACTAGTATACCCGTGTCGTAAAATTGCCGACAATTTTATTACATATACACGACAGGTTTCCACATAGTTTCCGTCTTCCAAAATCACACACAAGGAATTAGTCGGCCTGGGGCTATAGTAGAACACACCAAGGTGCCGAAGACTGGGAGTGAAATCGAAACTCTCATCCTAACCGCAGTGCCATATTTGTTTGTGGTATGTTTTCATCTATCATAACAAGTCAAAGACTTTGATGAATTAAATGGAAAATTAGTCTGAAGTACCAGACACAAATTATTCCCAGTATTAAAAATAAAAATATAAAATGATGCAAGTGTCAGACACGGTATTATCCCCAAGTATGATTATAATAATACTGTCGAAAAAACAAAATTTATTTTAAAAAAAATGATTTATAAAATATCAATATTTAAAACAAAAATGTTGAAAGAAATATTTAGAGTAGAAAAATATTAAAAGTTGCCAATTTATTTGCAATGTTTAATTCTTTTTTAGGTGTATAAATATTATTTATTAATACTCTCGAAGACAACTGTAAAAGTGACATAAAATGTAGAAGATTTGTTTTGCTTTGATTTTGGTTTCCATCCTTTTGTTTTTTTTCTATTAAATCTAAAATTTCTTGGCAGCTCCGAGAATCTTTGTGATTTAATCACGTACCTCGTACACATAATCGAACATGCAGACTAGCATACACGCACGCACGCATGCACGTACGCACGAGCACACGCACAAGAGCGCACACACACATATGCAGTGGCTGTGTGATTAGATGGTTGCTTCGCATCTATGTGGTTGCGGATTCAGTCCTACTGCAATTAGGGAGAAGTGACCGATAGAACAAGTATCAGGTTTATGAAAATAAGTACGGGTATCTATTCATTTAACCCTTCGAGGCGATTCCCCAGCTTGGGTGCAGTTCAATGAATGAAACAAGTGAAAGATAAAAAAAATCCTAAAACGTCACTGTATGTTAAATAAGAATCTATATACATTCTATCCTATTGGCACATGCAAGAAAATGAAGAGAGTCTCTTGACTGACAGCTTTACGGCTTGTTGATCGTTCTTCAGAGATGTATGCACTTTTTTCCGAAACAATAACGCAAATATATACGCATGAAAAACTACATAATGTGCAACACTGTCAATTTTATAGGCTTATCGTATTGAGTTCTATATTAGATAATGCTTGCGCCAAGTTTAAATATATTACTTTATATTTTACAACACTTATATTATGAGATATGTATGTTTGTGCATGTATATGTGTTTCTGTGTGCGTGTGTGTTTGTGTGAGTATGTGTATGTGTGTATGTTTATATACAAAAAATATATACATATATATATATAGACATACACACATAGATGTGTGTGTGTGTGTGTGTATCTGTGTGCGTATGAGTGTGATAAAGTTTATTTCTGTACATACACAAGTTTCTGTGGCGTGTATTCCTGCGTACTCTCGTTTGTAAATAGGGCGAAACTTTATATAATTGTTTGTTTCGTTGTACAAATGCACGAAAAGTCTGTTTGCCAATTAAATGCGGAATCATTCGTATTCCACTGGCGTCTGGCTAAGTTTATTATATCATCTATGTTAAGCGGAAAGGAAACGTGAGCTGAATTTCTTTTGCCATTTCTGTAGTAATTATTAGAGATTTGGTATTAAGGTAGATACGTGTAAATGTACCAGCGAGCGTGTGAATGAGCGTACAAATGAATAGCGATACGCTAAATCCGATCTGTCTTACATAGTGAAACAATGGAACCTAAGGAAACGACTGTTGATCTGTTTAGACAAATAGTGAATACAAAATATTCATATAATGAAATAAAAAAAATTCTGTGTGGACAGAGAAGTTTTTCTCACGTAAAAGTAATTTATTCGATTTTTTCAACTTTATTTACTAAACAATTTAAGTTGAATACCGTAGATTAATCAAGGTCTGTTTTGAAGGAAGATAACTGGATTATACAATATACATTGTTATATTATTGATTTACTTTGACTATGAGTAAATATAAATTTTATAAACAATGCTATGGTCGGACCCAGATTGTTGTTGTTAGCACTCCGTTGCTTACGACGTCGAGGGTTCCTGTTGGTCTGATCAACGGAACAGCCTGCTCATGAAATTAATGTGCAAGTGGCTGAGCACTCCACAGACACGTGTACTCTTAACGTAGTTCTTGGGGATATTCAGCGTGACACAATGTGACAAGGCTGACCTTTTTAAATACCGGTACAACAGAAACAGGAAGAAAGAATGAGAGAAAGTTGTGGTGAAAGAGTACAGCAGGGTTCGCCACCAACCCCTGCCGGAGCCTCGTGGAGCTTTAAGTGTTTTCGCTCAACAAACATTCACAACGCCCGGTCTGGGAATCGAAACCGCGATCCTATAACCGCGAGTCTGCTGCCCCGACCACTGAGCCATTGCGCTTCCACGGACCCAGATTAAGCATTAAGCAAAATAATCATGTGAGAGTATAACAAAAATATTTATTCTAGTTCCAGTTTCACTGGAGATAGCGCAGTTGAACCAACCCCGCTGAAAAATGCTGAAATTTTGCTTTTTTGCTATGATTGCCTCAGTTATAAGTAAATACATTGCTTATATTATTTCTTCAATTTAGTGTTACAATAAAAAAACAAAACATGGTTATATATTTAATATAGTTGTGGGGTCAAGTCGAAGAGAAAGCCTAGAAGAAAATTTAATTCTTAATCTCTTATTTTTCATTCAGCACATACTACGTCTTTAATATCTTGTCAGTTTTATAACGGAAGGATCGAGTGGGCGACAGTGTTGAGTAGGACTAAGCTTAGGACATGATTTGACCTTAATCTATCCCTGTATATCGTTATAGAGACAATCATTTCAGTACACTGTTGGTACTTATTTTGTCAACCCGTATAAATTACTGGTATACAACATATCACTCACAGATGAATAAAGGATACAAGCCAGTGTTAATGAAGTTGTTCAGTTCTACTTTCGACTGTCTTGGCTTTCTGACATTAAATCTGCCCTCAGCAACGGCATAAAACCTGATTGTGACATTTTGAAGTTAAGAATATATTTCGCAGTATAATGTCCAATAATTTTACACAGAAATAATCAATAATTTGATGAATAATACGCCGAATGTGGTTTATTCAGTATTATGGATATTTATAAATGAATATTATAACATATCCTCCACACCGGAAGCGTTAGCGTATATTTTATGATATTTATTTTGTATACAATAGAACTACTCAAAGTACATTCATGTTATTCACATGCTAATATACATAATTATATACATACATACATATATGAATAGGTGGTGTATTTGCATTGAAATATAGATTCCTATAATAAGCATACCTGTTGTGTGTTTGAACAGTCTAATATGGATGTCTTTGTGCAGATTATACATTTGCAAACTAATGTGGAAGCCTGCGTGTAGATTATACATGTCTGAAATGAGGTAGGCAGCTATATAAATGCAAATATAATTTCGTAGGTGTAAAGAAAATCATATTAACTTTTCAAAAAATATGTCAGGATCTGACACGTATGATTTTTTTTTTACAATTCAATTCTCTATGAATGGCAATATCGACTGAACATACCAACACTTTCTCCCTCTCTCTCTTTCTCCATACCTTTCTCTTTCTCTCCCTCCTCTCACTTTCTTACACACATACATAATGTGTATATATATATGTGTGTGTGTGTGCGCGCACATACACACGTGTATATGCATATATGTATGTCCATCTGTATACACACACCTCCACATACAATTTTTGTATGTGTGTTAGGGAGAGATATATTGAAATAGATAGATATGAGAATATTTACAAAGGGGATCACAAAAGAACCTCATTTAAACATGATTCATTCTTATTCATAGAAAGATATACATCAACACACACATACATACACACATACACACAATATTTTTAGAACCTACACACAAATATCAATAGAAATAAATCTGTTTATGCAAGTACGTATATGTGTATATATATATGTACGTTTATGTATATATATGTGCGTATATGTATACACACATATCTATCTATCTATCTATCTATCTATCTATCTATCTATCTATCTATCTATCTATCTATCTATCTATCTATATGTCTATCTATCTATCTATCTATCTATCTATCTATCTATCTATCTATCTATCTATCTATCTATCTATCTATCTACGTGTCTATGCCTTCGTCTGCTTATATCTTTTATTTTGTACTTGTTTCAGTCATTGGTCTGCGGCCATGTTGAGTCACTGCCTCAAAAGATTGAGTCGAACAAATCGATCCCAGTACTTGATTTTTACGCTTGGTACTTATTCTATCGTTTTTTGTTGTTGCACTGCTAAGTTAAACGAATGCAAAAAAAAAACAGCACCAGTTATCTAGCGGTGGTGGAGAAAGTACAAACACAGACACACACACATAAACTCACACTTAGATAGATACATACACACAGATACACACATGCATATGTAGACACACATGTATATGTTGACACAACAGGCTTCTTTCAGTTTCTGTCTACCAAATCTACTCACAAAGTACAGAGCCAGTACGGCTCTATACCTTGAAATGACTACTATTGGAACATACATATCATGTACAGGAAACTTTTTAACCACTTCTATACACCACTTTACTCGAATAATGCAGCTACAATTACAATATTTTATATTTTATTTCATTCATTCTCTTATTTCCCTCTATATTTCCGATCTCTTCCTTTTCCATAATAATTCCTCATTTCGAACTCAAATATTTACCTCTATTTAACCATCTCACATCGTCTCTGATGAAGGGATATCCATTATATCCCAGAAACAGCTGTAAGACTATATCTATAACTTTTTCCTTATAAATGTCCTGAAAACTCCTCACAGGCTTGACTTTGTTATCTCATTTTGCCTAATATATATATATATATATATATATATATATATATATATATATATATATATATATATATATATATATATATATATATTTATATATATATATATATATATATATATATATATATATATATATATATATATATATATATATATATATATATATATATTTATATATATATATATATATATATATATATACTATATATACTAGCAGCTAAGTCCGGTTTCACCCGGTCGGTTTGGATGATGTGCAAGACGGGCTTATTTAAGTTTTCGTCTACCAAATCCACTCACAAGGCTTTGGTCAACCCGAGGCTAAGGTAGAAGGTACCTGCCCAAGGTCTCACGCAGTGTAACTGAAACCGGAACCATGTGGTTGGGAAGCAAGCTTCTTACCGTACAGCCACGCCTGCGCCAATATATATATATTTTGACAATATTAATAATAAGGATCATTACGAAGTTGCATAGTAATACCTTTAATTATCTAATTCATATAGCGCTTTACATAGACCAAAACATGTTTCAATTGCACCGATTAATAACCGTTGCAATTGCAACCCTACTGTAAAACCGGTGCAGTTTCTTCAGGGTCTTTACTCGATATCCTTCGATTTGGCAGTTTAAAGGTTTTCTTTTATCTACTCTTCGTTGTAATATATAGAGCTATCCCGTTAAGCTAGACTCGAACAATCTTCGTTTCAAGTTCTTATTGGATAATCATTTTTAGTTCATTATTACAAAACCTATAGTTTAAAGGATAATTATTCATTTAAACTTGGCAAATGTGTATTTCCTCATGCGCAAGCATCTCAATGCTTGTTCCTGTCTAGAATTTATTACACACACACACACACACACACACACACACACACACACACACACACACACACACACACACACACACACACTTGCTTGATCGCTAAATCCACGCGTTTTTTTTATTCTCTCTCTGTTTATTTTCTCTTATTCCTTTCTGTTGAAGTGCGTAGGCTCGAAACGTAAAAGACTTTCTCAATTTCCCTAGCGTCAAACTAATACACCTGCTTGTTGTTCATACACCTGTCTTCCTCTTTTGTTTTTCTGTAAATTTCAACCATATATATATATATATATATATATATATATATATATACATACGTGAGCGCACGTGCGCGTGTGTGGGTGACAGAGAGGGAGAGAGAGAGAGAGAGAGAGAGAGAAAGAGTGAGCCAGCACACACGCTCGTATATTCGTGCATAAACACAAGCAACTCTGTATATCATCGAATCTGTCCATTTTATGAGAAAAAAGTATTTAATGCGTATAGTAGAGTGTTTATTTATACATGTTAATGTCCTTGTGGACAATATAACTGCCATGGCATATTTATATACTTAGTGTCGCGCATAGTTTTCTGGTTGATTTTGAATATCTTTGTATATGGCATGTAAACCCAGAATTTACGTAATCATAGAAATTACGAATGTTTTGTGTTTATCTGAAAAATAATTAGATTTGCCTGAAAAATTTAGTGAATAGGCGAAGAGGCACGTCCCCAGTAGTTTGAACGCAAAAACTCCCCAGATATTTTCGATCACTTTTGTATTTATGTGAATATGATTGTGTGTTTGTATAAATTTATATAAATGTTAATATAAATACATTAATACACACCCACATACACAACATACACGCACACATAAGCACACACACAAATGTATATAAATATAACTGTGTGTGTGTGTGTGTGTGTGTAAATATATACATGTGTACATATATGCACACACGTAATATTCACTAGATGAAATACGTGACTACCATAAGTAACACACATGTTTAGAAAATTTGTAAAATTATGCATCGACACCGTCAGGGACGCGGCCACATGTCTTCAAAAATAAAGGGTGGTATGATTATTATATTTTATAGTAGTGACCTCTCTCTCTCTTTCGCTTTCTCTTTCTCTCTCATTGTATGTGTGTGTGTGTACATATAGTGTGTACATATATGCCAAATAGACGTGCTTCTGGACAGATCATTGGGTACATCTTCGATACCCTCAAGAGCGAGAGTTACACATAGACACACTGACACACACACGCACACACACACACACACACACACACACACACACACACAAGCAGACACATGTATTTGTACAGATATACAAATCCAGTCACTCGAACATTATGAACTTGGAATCTTTCTTTAAATCTTTTGAACCAGCCAGTACTTGCTAAAAATTTTTGACTGTATTCTTCTCCGGAACGCTCCTTTAGAGTTTGAAATAGACTTCTGGCCTTCGACTGCACAGTAAAAAGACTTAACGGTGTCTCCGTTTTTGGATCTGATTTTCAATCCAGATTTGTAGCAAGTTTCCCATTTTGTATATGGGCCCAGTCCGCTGCTTTGTTGTAACTGTAGATCGCATGAATGCTGAATCTTTCACAGCTTCACGGATCCTTTCTTTATCTTTCAAAATTGTCGAATCAGCAGAGTGTGATAACTTCACTTCACTTGCGATCTCATTCACTTTCTTTCTTCCTTCGTGCTGTCTAATCCCCATTATTCTTGTGTCGAGATCGATGACTTTTCTTTGATTCTTGGCAGTTTGAGAGCAGATGAAGACAGTTCCATCTTTATAGACATTTTAGGGGATATTTTATGAAAACATATGAAAGATAGCACACACAGAATCACCGAGAGTCTCAAGCAGTCGTCTTATAAACAAATACGAGGTTGCCTCGATATCTCCGCGACAGGATATTCATCCAACACTTGGCATAACAACAGTGGCGATCCATAACCAAACCTAGTGTGAGCGTTTGTTAGCTGACGTCATTCGTAGACGGTTCAAATTCTAAGAAATTAAACCCATTAGATTTCAACTGGACTAATTATATATATACACACCCATGTGTGTGCGTATATGTTTATACACACACGTGCGTGTGCCTGTGCATGTATATTTGTATATATATATATATATATATATGTATGTGTGTGTGTGTGTGTGTGTGTGTATAAATAACACACACAGAGACACACAGCACATACATGCAGATGTATATGCATATATCATATCCAACCCGTGACAATGATATCAACTATTTTTATTGATAGTCTGAATTATTTCGAAAACTGATGCTACTGTATAGTTTAAGAGAGAAATATTTTATTATTATTATTATTATTATTATTATTATTATTATTATTATTATTATTATTATTATTATTTTTTTTTTTTTCGTTTTTCTTTCTTTCTTATATGTGTGAATACTCTCAAATGAAAAATTGTTTCATGACGCATCTGACAATGTAGAATCATTAACAATTCAACATCGCGTGTATGCGTTTACCTGCCTTGTTTTCGATGCTGAAATATACTTTACAATAACTTACATTTTTTTCTTCACTCTTCACCTACATCTATTTCCAGAGAAATTATATATTTTATATAACTACTAATTTTCATTTTACCTCTACAAATGTTTCGATATAAAACTGTACGTGTGTATTCCAAAAGCAATGTCTCATATTATACAAGCTTTATAATAATTTCTCGAGTACAGATACAGTAGGGTTTGTGATTAAATAACCATACATTGTCATATCTGTATGTGTGTATGTACGTACGTACGAATGTATGTATCTATCTTATATTGTAATATAGCCTTGATCTGAAATTATTCTTCTCGATAATATTTGTTGGTCGTTTGGAATGAGGAACAATCGAACCGATTTCATTGTTATTTAACAATTGCCCAGAATCTGTTTACAGTCTTTTCATTCCAAGCTAAAAAGGGAAGGTAGCGAAAGGCTGATTTATCTTTTACTTGTTTCAGTCACTGGACTGCAACCTTGAAGTGTTTAGTTAAAACTATCGACCTACCACTTACTTTTTAAGGTCTTGTATTTATATCAGGTTGTAACGAAAGTTCTATCCGTTTTTCTAATTGAAATAAAAATGAAAATGCAGCCTAAAATAGATTTATTTAATCATCAACATAGTCACCGTTCTTTTCAAGGACATCTTCCCATCTTTCCCTGAGCTTTTTGATACCCTTTATGAAAAGGGTATCAAAAAAAAAAAGAATGAAAGAAAGAAACTAGCTTTATTTCAACCTCTTCTTATGAAGTAAATCGAAGTCCTGCAAAATGATTCTCTAAGCTTCTAAAAAGATGATAATCTGTTGGAGTAAGGTCAGGAGAATATAGTAGATGAAGCATAATTTCCAAGCCAAATTCTTGTAGGAGATTCTTAGTCACTCTAGCAGTGAGAGGTCTGGCATTATCATGCTGTAAGATCACTCCTTTTCTGTTTACCAACGAAGGTCGTTTTCCCTGTAGAACTGTTTTTAAGCGTCTTAGCTGTTGGCAGTAAACTTCAGCTATTATTGCTTGATTGTCACCTAACAGCTTATAATTAACAATTCCCCTCATGTCCTACTATACACTCAAAAGAATCTTCTTTGGATGCAGACCTCTTCGAAGGTGTTCGATACGTCTTCAATTACGGTTGAGCCACTCTCTTTTGCGCTTAACATTACTGTAGCGAATCCACTTCTCATTTCCAGTAATGATTTTGTCTAAAAAAGGTATTTGAAGTTCACTAGAATGCAATGAGACACAGTAGTCCACACGGTGTTTGCGATTGTTTTCTGACAGATCATGTGGAGCCCATCTTCCAGCCTTGGAGACTTTATCAAACCTTATTATTTATGATAGATGGTCATATGGCTCACATTAAACTCCGTGCTAAGTTCATCAACAGTAGCTTGTAATTCCACAGAATTGAGTTGTTTGGGGCGTCCTTCTCTTGCTTTATCTTTTAGACTGAAGTCATCCCTTTTGAAACGTGAAAACCATCTTCTGAATGTACTTTTATGCACCACATCATTTGTATAAGTGTTTTTGAGTAATTTTGTTGCTGAACTTGCTGTATTCTGCTTCTGGAATTCAAACGGTAACACATGCCGTGTGTGCTCTTTACTTAGGGTCAGCTGAAAGAAGAAATATTTTAGTGATTTAGATAGCTACTAATATAATTTAGAAGCTAGATTGGTGTAATCCTGTCTTATAATTATCCTTAAAAAAAAAAACGGACAGAACTTTCGTTACAACTTGATACTATCGCTTACTTTTGCTGAACCGCTAAGTTACAGTGAGGTAAAACTAACATCGGTTGTCACACAGTGGTAGGGGAAAAACGCAAAAACAAAGGCACTCACACACATCCGGTGACCGTCTTTCAGTTTCCGTCCACCACATCCGCTCATAGGGCTCAATAACCTTCCTCAGTGCCACAATTGTCCTCAATAACCTTCAACAGTGCCACAATTGTCCGAACTTTCTCTCCAGTAGCCACATGACTTAGACTTACACAAATCTAAGTAGAAAACAATAATAGTTTAAGTAATTTATTTTTATCTTTTATTTTTTACTTATTTCAGCCACTGGACTGCGGCCATTCTGGGGCAGCACTTTGAAATTTTAGTCAAATGAATTGACCCCGGGACTTCTTTTTTTTAAGCCTAGTACTTATTCTACTGGTTTCTTTTGCTGAACTGCTAAGTTACAGGAACACAAACACAGACACAAAGACATACACACACAGATACACACACACACACACACACACACACACACACACACACACACACACACACACACACAGACATATATATATATATATGTGTTTGTATGTATATATATATATATATATATATATATGTTTGTATGTATGTATATATATATATATATATATGTTTGTATGTATATATATATATGTGTGTGTGTGTGTATGTATCTGTGTGTGTGTGTCTTTGTGTCTGTGTTTGTGTTCCTGTAACTTAGCAGTTCAGCAAAAGAAACCAGTAGAATAAGTACTAAGCTTTAAAAAAAGAAGTCCCGGGGTCGATTCATTTGACTAAAATTTCAAGGTGGTGCTCCAAAATGGCCGCAGTCCAGTGGCTGAAACAAGTAAAAAATAAAAGATAAAAATAAATTACTTAAACTATTATTGTTTTCTACTTAGATTTGTGTAAGTCTAAGTCATGTGCCTACTGGAGATAAAGTTCGGACAATTGTGGCACTGATGAAGGTTATTGAGGACGAAACACTTGTCCACGTCTGTCTTCTTAGTACACGTTAATAAGTATGTTTCTTTCCTTAATGACAATGTAAATTTTGGAGAAATTTTGAATGTTGAGATTATTTCCCTTTTCGAATAGAATGGTCGTAATTACCATATTTGTAATTATGATACGTTATCTAGGGGCGGAGATAGTTTTAATAAACCAAGAATTTTTGTTATAAGGTATTCAACATATCGGTATTTGTACACACACACACACACACACACACACACACACACATATGTACGAAGGGCTTCTTTCAGTTTCTGTCTACCAAATCCACTCACAAGGCTTAGGTCGGCTCTTGGCTATAGTAAAATCCACACCTTTTAAGCTAAAATGAGATAAGAAAAATACTCGAAGAGGCCAAGTGTGTGTGTGCTCAAGAGCGTATGTATGGTAAAAGACTGTAACCGGAAATGAAAGTATATCCAAATGCTTAATTTGTATTCAATTTTCATTGTTGAAGTCTATCTTAGCTCCTTAGAAGACATCCTTCTATCATTTGTTAATTCTATGACAAGTTTCAGATAAGCGACGTGTAAAATAATAAAAAGCAGAAATAATTTTGTTTGCCTCGGTGAATAAAGTATAAATTGTATTTTATTGCGTGAATAATGAATAATTGATAATCAAACTAATTGGTTAATTTGATGATTCACTTGATGAGAAAAGTCGATCTTCATTACAAAATATCTTCTGGATTAAGCTATGATGTGGTGCAGTGATCAAATAAAGGTATTTTTTAACATAATCAGTGAGTAAAATTACTGTTCGTTTCTAGAGTGAAATCTTGCCAAATTGGCCGTTAATGAAATTTACTAATCTTTTGTCGGACCAACGAAAGAGCTTCTACTGAGTTGTGCGATCAACTAGAAAGAAAAACCTCTTTCTATATATTTAAATTGATTAAATAGTCTTAGCTACCTCCTGAAAATGCAAAATTGTCACACCTCTGCTGAATTTGGCTTGACCTTAACTAAGCAACAATTAATGCCAATTAATATTTTAAATTCTGAATTAGAATGCTCCTGTAAGAAACTTACATGTTTCTACGACTCATTATATCAGCTTTAACATATTTCGAAGTTCAGTTATGTATCTCATATCTTATGCTCTCCCTCCTGTACAATAACGATTTGCATGTTCTTACATTAAATTATACGTCCAAGCAGAGAATTTCATTCTTTACTGATTCTGACTATTTAGCACGTAATATCATATACGCTCAAGACAGACATCTTTCCCCAAACATACATGACGTCTGTGCATAACGACCTAAAACATATCCAACAATTTTAACACGATCTCGTTCAACTGCACCAAGATGTCATCACCAAGTATCAAAAAATACACAATTGTACACACTTCTTCATCATGAACAACACTGCTAAAATCGCCTTATTCTTTATAAATGATATGAATTTCACTCTCTGGTGGCTTTCCATTGCAACTCCACCCATAACATATGAAACTTTACATTATAAAACACGGTTTTCATGTAAGAGCTAGGAAATAATTGATCACTGAACAGTTTCTGAAGCTTTGTAACGTACAAGTTCATTCCCAGAATTCCTAGAAAGGTGCTTCAACTGTATACATAAGTATTCGTGACGAGAGCTAAAAACAGGTTGATAGGCATTTCTTACAAAAATACACTGTAATTACTAATCAAACTATTCGCCATGTGTTTCTTTAATTTCCGGTTTGCACACTACGACAGCTCTTGTTCTTATGGACAAGCAAATATTTTACGGTGTATCTGCCAATTTTGCTAGATGCAATTTCATTTAAGCATTTATTCAAGATACTAATCTAATAATTTTCTTCACTCATTCTACAATAGGACTGTATCTCACTTGAAATCTTCCTCATCTATTTCTCGGTAAGAACAATCCTGTAGAAATGCAGATTGAACACCAGCCACATATCAGCCTCCTGTGTTTTCTCTATACCCAAATCTGTGAGTATTTTGCCGTTACTTCAAACCTAGTGAAATACTGTAGTTAAATTTTAACCTGGTGAATAAAAGAATCGATTAGATATACGACCAGGTGGGTAGATTGGTTGGTTATAATGATATTCCGTGTTAACATGAAACTAAAAGCTTCTACAGGTGTTTTTGGTTATATAAAGTAGCTACAATATTTATAGTGAACTAATGTATAGCCTGGAGATGACTCTTTATGTAAACGAAGATGCATTTTGCGAGGTTGTTTATTCAGTGATGGTAATATAATAGTTATAAAAATCAATTGTAAAGGCTTCGAGATATAACATGATATTATTAATAGCTGTAGTTTCAAGAAAAGCATAATTCAGTATTGTATTTATCTTACACAAACTATTAATAAATAAAAATTATTTCGTTTTCATTTGTTATTCTCCACATTAATATTTTACTGCAATTTTATTCTTATATTTTACTTTTTATTTAAATATTCAAGAAACACATCTTATGCGTTAATAAGATTAAATTTATACATAATATATTTCAGTTTTCACTCCATTTCAGCTTTCATTCCATTTTTTTCTTCTTTTTTCTGCTTGCATTAAGCAGCTCTAACATGAAGTAGGTTTGTGTCTTCGCAGATGAAGGCTTCATTGAGAAGATGAAAGTGAGAATGAACAAGAGCACTAACACTCTGAAAATAAAAACCAAAATGTAATTAGCCTAGTTTTGAATTTATCTAAAGCAAATACATAAATCAAAAATGCATTTACATTCGACATTATACATGATTTTTTTTTGGAGGAATACTTTTTAAACTCTTTAATTGAATAGTCCAAATTATATATTTTCAATTTATCTCACATCAATTTATCTTATAACTGCCAAAATCCGTTTGTTTCCCATTATATGTAATCAAACTTCAGGAGTCGCCTGAAAGATAGCAAGGGGTGAAATTTGAGTGGTAACTAAATACTCAATTTAAATGTCTGTCTGTTTGTGTCTGTATGTGTGTCTGTATGTGTGTCTGTATGTGTGTGTGTACGTATGTATATATGTATAAAATTATATTTTATACTGTATATTACATACACACACATATCTATGTATATGTTTATAATACGCACACATACATACATATATACATACACACACACACACACACACACACACACACACACACACACACACACACACACACACACACACACACACACACACATATATATAATCTGATGATTACTATGAACGTATGAAAGCGTTAATTGAACTTTATGAAGATTACAAAATATTTTTTAATGTTTAACACACTTCAACATTGTAAAAAAGTTTCTATCATTTTTTAAATACCATTATAAAAAACGTGAAAACTAGACCATGTTTTTACTTTATTGACCTGATATATATATATATGTATGTATGTATACAGCTTGTAATTAAAGACACTTCATTTACTATACGTAAGCTAGAGGTGCAGTTATTTCAGCACCTCCGACAATATTGCTTCCTCTTCGGACGTAGAACACCGGTTTCCTTTTCTGGAAATGATCGGGTTATTTTGGCCAACAGTATAGCATGTTCATCCCTCCTCGTTATCCAGAGTATTACCAAACTATACCGCTCAGCAACTATTTCGTTTTTCAATACGCTACAGTATTTTTGTTCATTGTTTTTATTTCTTTGATTTGTTTCTTTACAGAGTTTTGGTTCCTCTTTCACATCCCTGTGTCATACTCATGAGAAGATATACTCTCCTTCCTTCTCCAGTTGATAAATAACTGATGTGTTAGTCTTTCTAAATGTAATGTCAGCTGAACCCGCCAGGACTAGGCAACCGTATCTAGATTATTGAGCCAATGAGGGGGACTCTTACGATATCGTATGACATTGCTGGAAATTGGAGCCAAATTTCACTTAAACCAAAAACCTACTTTCTTTGCGAAAATATTTTCTCGTTCCTGCTCCAGTTGATAATTCTCTGCTCTGTTAGTCTTTCTAAGTTTAATGTCAGCTAGGCTGGCCAGGGATAAATAACAACAACGCTTCGGTTATCGAGCCAACGAGAGACTCTTACGATATTTGTACATACACACACTTACACACTTACACACACACACACACACGCGCGCGCGCACGCGCACGCACATATACATATAAATCCATATAAATATACGTGTATATATAAACATATATACAAGCATACTCACACACATATATATTTACATATGCTTATAAATCTTTACATCTTTCTAGCGCTCAAGCTTTCTTTCTCTCTGTCTACCTCTTAATCTCACTCTCTCTTTCTCCCTCTCTCTCTCTCTCTCTCTCTCTCTCTCTCTCTCTCTCTATCTATCTAATTCTAGCTGTATCATATAATACATATAAAAGCCCGGTATTATGACAAGATAGTCACAATAATGCTATGTAAATATTTGTGCATTTCAGTACACTGGAGAATAGCAAAAGTAGATATTCATATCTGATTAAAATTGCCCTAGGCGTTAATTAATGTTGCGTACATCTAGTTCTTATCAGTGAAGATGAAAAGAAGAATAACTACACACGTCTAGTTTTGATTGCTAATTTCACCTGCTTTGGCACATTCATCTCATCGAGCGAATAAGCGAGGAAGTGTCTACATAGTGGTGAGGTAAATATTCTCAAGTCACAAACTAAAATGAAAAGAGATAAAAAAAAATTTGGTTTGCTCGATCATGGCTAATATTGGACTTAATGAGCACAACGTAAATTCTTTTCATCTATCTTTCTTCAATCGTTAGGGAAAATATCTCATTTAATTATCGAGTTCAAAACAATTTTGATAAACTTTCTAAAAATAAACAATCACATCATCAAAATCTCTAAGCTATGAGATAGTACATGATCAGTTCAAGACAATGTGAATAAATAGGCATTGCATTTGATAGATTAATCTGAATGCTAAAAGGTTTTAAGAATATCTATTGCTCTTACACTAAAAATAATCAACTGCTGGAGCCGATTATGAACGGATACTCCATGAATTACTTTGAATCTTTTTCATTTTCAGGACCCAGACCACAAAATCAGTAAAATTGTTAAGTTTATGATGATAATCGTCTATAAACATATTTAATTTATTTTTCATTTCTATGGAAAAAAAAAAACTGACCCCAGCCAAAAATTTGAATTTCTGCCAGTTTGTAAACGCCGAATTTTTTCGAACCCCACTATACATTTCCATCGCAGCTTTTGTTTGACATGTCATTCCCCCGAAGTTTCTTTCGCTTAAGAAAAATGCATTTAAATTATGACAATCAACTATTTTCATTTGAAAATTTCATATTTCTCCATTTACTAGCGAGAAGCAATTGATTGTAACGGAAACAGTTTCCAACTAACCGATATTTCTTGAATCCACCTGAAACCAGTCTACAATAAAGATTCCGTTCCATTTTTTAAATTTTTCATAAACTTTCCAGTATGAATGGGGGTTGTCTCTAAATTTGAAGTTCTAGGGATTCTGAAAAACTCATTACAAGTCAATTTCCTATTTCTATGCACATTGAATTTAACTCCTATTCAGGTAGGATACTTCTCGTCCTACACACATGAAGCTATGGCTTGTGATATGAATTGATCACACAAGCCACTTAACAATCGAGAAACTATTTCTTAATTATATAGTAATTATGACCTAAAGTATAATAATAATTATTTTATATTAAATATATTTGTTTTATTTTTACTACACGGGAGGACATTTTGTAGGAAAAGTTGTAGATTGTTGAATGTATGTGCCTAGATAACCGATACCTATTCTACTGGTTCTCCAGCAATGAAAGGCAAGATATATTCACTTGTGACTTGAATATATAACGTTTGGGAGATAACATTAAATACTGAATGATGTCTAAATATTTGTTGTTGTTGTTCTTTAGCCCCTCTCTATACCAGCTCTGATGAAGGAGACCAATGATCAAAAGCTTTTTCAGCAGTGACAGTTTCATCATTTTATTTATTCAGAACATTATTCAATGCGTCATATTCATTTTCTTTCAAGACAGCAGGGAATGATTTAAGGGAGATTTGGCTGTTTATTCTGGCAGATCGACGACCTTTTAGAGCAATGGTTCTCAACCTTTTTAATATCCGGGCCAGATTGAAAATCTAGATTTCTTAGGAGGCCGCACCAAAAAAAAGGCTAAACACAAGTTGGTTAAAGAAAAGAATTATATTTATTGAGTGAAGATCGTCGAGAGTCGCTGAAAGGATGCTTTGGGGCCGAATGCGGCCCTCAGAGCCGCGATTGAGAACCGGTGCTTTAGAGGCTTGCTTTATTCACTCTTACGGAGTTTACTCTAGTGTTGTACCATTTCAGCCAACATAGACTTCTTGTAAGCAGAAATGCATTGTTAACAAGAATGTTTATAAACACAGAGTCAACATAAGACGGAATATTCACAATGCCTGTGGTAAAAAAATAAAAAAATAAAAGGTAGTCACCTCTTATGGTTAGTTACTTGAAAATAGCTGCTGTTTCATGTTTTTGAAAAGGTCAATAAAACTCTGCTAAACTCATTTCATGAATGTTCTACAGTTATTTCAGTGTAAATACCAGCATTTCATGACAAAAATTGATTTTTTGAACTTCATCAGCAAACATTTCAAAGAAAACTGTCTTTAAAGCAGTTAGAGAACTTACTAAAACATTGAATAGAAATATTTCTTGGCTTGTGGCACAATACGAAAATAGCAGAGTTTGACATAGGTGAGTATGGATAAACTTTAACTACAAAGGTCACATAGATTTTAACGTGGATATTCACTTGTCACATACATTGATATTGACATTTGACATAAACAACTACAGATAAACTTCAACGTATATATAAACTCTATATTCATTGGTAGCTTACTTTTTAGAATGGGTAGGCGATCATTTGCAGTATTCATGTTTCATAATCATGTTATGTATCAATACCTAAATCTCCCTCTTTCTTTCTTTCTTTCTTTCTTTCTTTCTTTCTTTTTTTCTTTCTTTCTTTCTTTCTTTCTTTCTTTCTTTCTTTCTTTCTTTCTTTCTTTCTTTCTTTCTTTCTTTCTATGCATGTATACATATCTATCTATCTATACACACATATATATATATATGTATGTGTGTGTGTTTGTGTGTGTATGTGTGTGTGTGTGTACGTGTGTATATGTCTGTGTTTGCGGATCTGAATATATGTATATTTGTATGTATAGTGTGAGACATGAAAAGACAGAAAATCGCTAAACAAATAGCTTTGTTTCAAGTATGTCATTTCTTTCTTTCTCCCTCTCCCTCCGCTCTTTTTCTCTTTCCTGAGAGTCTTACGCATGAAAATTCCTACACACAGCCAATTTTATACTCATAAATATTGATGGCATTTGATGGGAAAACTGGATTTTTTATTTTACTTAGTTTTCCAGGCATGTGTTCTCTGTGGTTATGAAGTTTGTGTCCCAACCACTTGGTTCAAGGTTCGATGCCACTGCGCGCCAAATTACAGTATTTTCTTTTGTGTATAATTCGAATTTCATATCTTGCATAAAAATATTGGTACAAAACTCTTATAACAAAAATCATCTTGGAAGATGAGACTACGATGCCCACAGAGCTTTTCAAATTATATTACACACCTTCTGTTATTAATAAAGTTTAACCATAAACCGAGTCTCTTTTTTGGGGCACATCTGTTAACGAAATAAATTATAGTTATACATATGGGACCCTCTCAAGTCTTCGGAAGACCACTCTGCAATTTCTTGCTGAATAACCTGTACGTATGATATATTTATAGTAATCAAATGTTTGTGCTGTATATTAGCGCACGCCCTCCATGAAATCGATATTCGTTATAGGTTCACGGTATTTGTGTGAATGGCACAAATACCACGGGAAAATATACGTTTTCAATTTCTGTGTCTTCGCATAAACAGTCGTCTTTTGTTTAACGGTAAGTGTATGATTTCCAGGATGATAACAAATAGTAGTTTCTTTCATATTATCAACCAATCTAAGCTGGAAATCAAGCTACATTCTATATTTCAAAATAGAAGTATGAAGCGAAATTATCTTCGCTTTCACGTGGTAGCTTCCTGTACATTTTGGCTTTCAGTTGTAACCTAAGCCCATTTCTCAATATCAAGCGATCCAATGGAAGTTTAAATGAGAGATTAGGTGATATACTGGTAGCCTTCGATCTTATCTGTAGCAGAGTTACAATGTAAACACTACTGTTCTGATCTAACATTTCTTTCCTCATCTCTGGGTATATAGAGACTGTTTTTCTGTACGTATCTTTTTTGTCTTTCGCACAAACAATAAAAATTCTTTTTGCATTTTTCAGTCTCTTACAGCTTTCTCTGATACAGAAAACCCCCTCGTAAAATTCCACGGCATTAAGTTTGGAAGTAGTAATATCTGATGAATGCTTAACCTTTACATCAGCAAAAACCATTGCGATAATATTCGATAGGGTGCAGAATTTTAACATTTTTATACTTATTCCATTAATAAGATGATAGCCTGACAAACAAGTCCTAACAAAACATTTTTCGTTTCTTTCTTGACCTTCACTTCCTCCGTGTTTTCTTGATTCTCTACATCTGTTTGCTTCAAACTTTGCTGTAAAACTCTCTCACCACCATTTATTACAAACAATTGTTCAAATCATCACCATCTAATCTCCACCCATCATTGTATTATTCTAATCTTTGACCTGTCTTGTGTGTTTAAAGAGCAGACATTCTTTTTAAATTCCCGTCACTTACTACAGTTTCTATCAATTTTCTTTGCTTAAGTTATCAATTACACTTCATTGAATCAATTTGGCCTCTGAACTCTTCTCTGAAATGATTACAGTTCACAATCTCAAAATACTAGACATAGAATAATTTATAAATTTAACAAAAAGAAGTACAACAATTTATTCAAAATGGCTGAGTACATACGAACTATTATGCATTAACAATAGCGATTGATAGAGATAACGATGAAATTTCATGCACAAAATTTCTTAACCGCGTATATAAGTCATACCCTTTTATTGTGTCGTTGAAGTTGAAGAAATGCGACTTGAACGCGTATAAATACAGATTACGAGGTGCATTCCAGAAGTTTTGAAACTTTGTTTTAGGAGAGGTAGTTATAACTCCTGGATTATTGCAATTTTAGTATACCATTACTATACACCTAACACCGGACCTGCCGACTTTTCTTCCAACATGAAGGGGACGGCTTTAACAGGACTTCGAACACACCCTGTTAAACTCTGCATGTCACGGCCGATTAGTTTGCGGATTGCGGTCGGACCGTGAAGACAATTTGGAAGCTTGTTATGCAATAAAGTTTTGTGTTAAACTGGGCAAAAATGCTACAGAAACTTGTAAAATGCTCCAGACTGCTTATGAATTAACTTTGTTGTTGGCTGAAGAGGTTCAAGGACGGTAAAGAGGAGGTGAGAGACGATGAGAGGTGTGGAGGGGAGAGGGACATCAGAACATCAGAGCTTGTATTGTAGAGAAAATTCGCAATCTTCTGGATGAAGACCGTCGTGTGTCTATAAATTGCAAAGTTTGTTCTTAGAGTGCTCAGTGACGAACAGATGGAAAGATGAGATGGCGACCGCAGGGATATGGTTGAGATCATTATCTCCTCCAGTCCAAGTATACTTGTGTCTCTGGTGACCTGTGACAAAAACTGGATCTACTATTATGATCCAGAGACTAAGTGACAGAGTGCCCAATAAAAGCAGCCTGGCACTTCCAGACCCAATAAGGTCAAGCACCGGGCAGCTTATGATGATCCCATTTACCGACAACAAGGGCATCATCTACAGCCACTGGGCTTATTCGGCCAGATAGTCAACGATGAGTACTTTGTGGAGGTTTTGAGGGCGTTCAAGAAGAGATTTTATCGCATAAGCTAGAGTTCTTCCACTCGGGTCGGTAGTACCTGCATCGACAATGTCCCTGTCCACAATTCCTGTTTGGTAAGTTTAAAAGCAGTAATATCGGATTCAAATATGTTTATTACACTAGCGCTACTTCTGTCTCATATTTGATACAGAATTACCCGGACATGCACACACATTGTTTACACGCTCTATGCATATAAGTCGTGGACTGGCAAAATGATTCGTCTCCGATCCTGTTCGGGTACGAGGTGGCGAAACATAGATGCAAGTAATGGCGAAACATCGGTGTCCATTACTCCTAGATGCAATAAGAGGTGAGTTACCTCGCTTGTCTGTGACTTTCAGGTGTTTTAACATCCGGCGCTTTGAGATAGTATTCTCCACGACGCCATTTCGCAGCTTACCGACAGATACACATTGCTTATGTTTCTCCCTATCTATCTATCTATCTATCTATCTATCTATCTATCTATCTATCTATCTATCTATCTATCTATCCATCTATCTATCTATCCCCATCTCTGTCTTTCTGTCTGCCCGCCCGCCTGCCTGTCTGTCTGTGTGCCTGTCTGTCTGTGTGCCCGTCTGTCTGTGTGCTTGTCTGTCTGTCTGTGTGCCTGTCTGTCTGTGTGCCTGTCTGTCTGTGTGCCTGTTTGTCTGTGTGCCTGTCTGTCTGTGTGCCTGTCTGTGTGCCTGTCTGTCTGTGTACCTGTCTGTCTGTGTGCCTGTCTGTCTGTGTGCCTGTCTGTCTGTGTGCCTGTCTGTCTGTGTGCCTGTCTGTCTGTATGCCGGTCTGTCTGTGTGCCGGTCTGTCTGTGTGCCGGTCTGTCTGTGTGCCCGTCTGTCTGTGCCCGTTTGTATGTGTGCCCGTCTGTCTGTGTGCCCGTCTGTCTGTGTACCTGTCTGTCTGTGTGCCTGTCTGTCTGTGTGCCTGTCTGTCTGTGTGCCTGTCTGTCTATCTATCTATCTATCTATCTATCTATCTATCTATCTATCTATCTATCTATCTATCTATCTATCTATCTATCTCTTCTCACGGACGTGCTGTCACATCGGCTGCGAAGGTAAACGTTTATTTGACCTTTTATTGTCCACATTTTGTTGGAATTTTTTAATAATTTTGTTGCGAAGCACCTAGGCTTCATTTGTGTGTATTTTCAAGGGCAGGAATTGGCCCCCAGGGGCAGTTTCGGCCCTAGCAAAATACAAAAATTTCCTTCTTGACATTTGAAAAATGTCGAGAAACATAATTTTGGAACGCGTGTCTTGTTCTTTTGACAAGCATTTCCCGAGGCTTCAGATGCCAGAAGAGAAAAAAGAACAGAATAGCGCGTGCTCACACAGTGACAGGAACGCAGTTGCTGTAAACGTCACAAAGACGGTGATTACAGCTACTAACAGCCCTCTCACCACCACCACCACCACCACCAACACCAACAACAAAAACAAAACTGTAACCAAGGTTACAAAACCATGCGTAAAAACCGTCACAAATGTATCTGACATAAGCACCATTGCTGCTGACGCCATCATCACCGCCACCAACAACAACGACAACAACAACAACAACAACAACAACAACAGCAACAACAAGGACGTAAAGTTATCGGCCGTCAGCAATGACACCATCACCTGTTCAACAAACTCTGCTGCCACTACCACCACCTTTGAACCAGGCAGTACATACACCAACATAAACAAAAATATCCAGAAGAACATGTCCGCCAGCACAACAAAAACAAATTTCGCAAATGCTCTAAAGGAAAAAAGAACAATAGTGACATTCACACAAAAACAAATAAAAGACACAAAATCCCTTCTTACGAAAGAAGGAGATGATGTCAGAATAAACATACCAAAAGATATTATAGAAATGAAAAACAAAAAGTGCATCATTTATAAACTGGTAAACACAAAAACCAGACGTGTAGAAAATGTTAGCACAGATAAAATTGAAGTTTGTTTTAGAAAAATTTGGCCTTATCAAAATCATGTCACCTGGGGAAGAAAATTTGGAACGGTGCAGGTGAGATTTCTGGATGAAAATTTAGCTAAACAATTTTCGACACTCTCTCTCCGCACAGATGACTTGGTGATGATACCGAGTTATCTAGGACAGAGAGTGACCAAAGTTATAATAAAAAATGTGCCATCGGAGGTGGACACCCAATGGCTGATATCGGCCGTATGCCTGGAAATGGAGGAGGCAAATATTTTGGAGATTACGGTCGGAGAGGAAAAGAACTGGGGAGGGAAAAATCTGGAAATCCTTCTCCACATCACGGAGGAGGCTTCACAGAAAATTCCTCCAGACATTAGATTGGCAGAGGACCACAAGCTGTATGTGGTGGTAGAGGGCAGGCGACCTCGCTGTTACCTATGCAACAGCGAAGCACATCTGAAAAAGGACTGCCATCTGGCCGCTAAACAAAAACAACAACAACAACAACAACAACAACAACAACAACAACAACAACAACAGAATCAACTACCAAATACCCCCAACAGAAAAACCTTACTACCAACACCACCAGCAACACAAAAAACAACAACAGAAATATCAGCAATAACCACAAAAGAAAAGACAACAGAAACTGCAAAAACAGGAGAAAAAAAAGAAAATTCCAAGACTGCCTCTCCCTCCCCCATATCACATACACCACACACAAATAACAAGCAGCCAACATCAATAAAAACAGCAACACAAACACTCACAGAAACACACACAGACGCACAAAATTTGCCGTTACCTCTTTCTGACTCCTCAGATCTCCCATCATCCGATGAAGAGAGTGGGGAGGAGTGGAAAATAGCTACGAAAGGAAAGAGGAAGCGCAGTAAGAAGAAAACAAAACAAAATGCAAACACAAACAAAGCAGGGAGATTCACATCTCCCGAAAATACTACTAACACCAATAGTAATATAAAAAAACAATGCTAACAGCAATAGACAGTACAAACACAGAGTTGATGAATTACATCAACTCTAAAACAAACATCACAAATAACGATATCAAAACCAACAACCACCCACGTACAACACCGCCAAAACACATTAAAATTATTCATGTAACACCAGCATTACACAACACAATAAAATCCCTCTACCCCAACTCGGTAGGGGGATTCCAGAAATATTTGTGCAAGAAATTGTACAATAGCCTCCTTGGTGAAAAATCCAAGGAGGAAACAAAACTTTCTAACGGTAAGTAACAACTGTTCTTTTGTTTTGTGCTTTAAAGCACACGTATAAATAGAATCATGGTGAAGATTGGCTGTGTGAACGTGCGTGGCTTGGGGTCGCCTTGGAAACAAGGGTACCTCTTAAATGACATCAAGTCACACAATTTGGATATCATAGCCATTAGTGAGACCAGACTCCATGAACCGCGGGCCCTAAAGTCCATGTTTGGCGGACAGTTTAACATTTATTTATCTCCCTGTCTGCCGAGGATGGGCGGTAGTGGCACGGCGGTTCTTTTTCGCAAGAGTCTGGATCTCCAAGTAAAGACGATATTTACGAACCCGGAGGGTAGACTGGTTGTCCTAGATGTGGACGCCAGCGATGGAGGCGCTTTTCGGTTGCTGGCAGTTTATGTACCTCCTTTAACAGGTCGGTCGGACTTCTTTCGACGTCTAGAAGTATTCCTGGGAACGTCTCGTCCCTTACTTTTAGTGGGGGATCGGAATGCTACCTTGGACACGCATCTAGACTACGTGGGGAGTGACAAAACTAGAAGGGGATGCAAAGGCCTCATAGACCTGCTCAGACGCTTCCAGTTGTCTGACAGGTACCGACTCGACCACCCAAATGTGCCAACGTGGACTTGGAGCAACCGCATTGGGTCGTCGAGATCGTATCTAGATAGGATAGTGTGTAGGACAAGAGATAGAGATAGTCTAGGATGTCCACAGTTCCACATAGTCAGCTACACGGATCACAAACTTGTGACGTGTACGCTAGACTTAGATAAGGCACATAGGCAGGGTCCCGGTTACTGGAAACTAAACGCGTCTTTCCCGTCGAGACAGGTTTTCAGAGACCGGATTAGCACGTTAGTAAAGAGGGCTTTGACGGGAGCCATCGTCTACAACAAATGGTGGTTTGCCCTCAAGAGAGCAGTAAGGGCGGAAGCAATAAGGTATAGCAGGGCACTAGCTGTAGAGAGGAACAGAGTAGAGGGGGAGCTAGTGATAAAGTTAGAAGAGGCATTGTGAAGTGGCATCGCATCCGACGTTTTAGCGGCGAGGTTGGCCCTCGACCAACACTTCAATGGGAGCATTCCCGGTTTTGTGAGCTGAGGAGCGGTAACGCTGCTTAAGAAAGATCCAAACAAGGGGGTCGCCATGGATAACTTTAGGCCCATCACTCTGCTCAATGCAGACATGAAAATTTTGGCCAAGGTGTTAGCCAAGCGGTTGGCGCTTGTCATCGAGAAACTGGTCGGCACGGAGCAGACGTGCGCCGTGCCGGGCCGGAGCATCCATGACAACCTCCATCTGATGCGCTACATCATAGAGAGGGTAGTTAAGGAACCTGGCATGGGTGGGGCCCTGATCAATTTGGATCAATCCAAAGCTTTCGATAGTGTAGACCATCGATACTTGGAGGCCGTCCTCGAAGCGGCCGGCTTCGGTCCCGTTTTCCGCGGCTGGATGGCTGCCTTGTACACAGGCATCCGTTCGGTTGTTCGCGTCAATGGACGTCTATCGGGACCCTTCGACATTGCACGTTCGGTTCGTCAGGGATGCCCCCTGTCGCCGCTCCTGTACGTATTGACTCTCGAGCCACTACTGCAGAAGCTGGCGACGCTGAGGGGCATCCCGCGAGAACTGGGGTGCGGGACGAGCGTGTCGGCATACGCGGACGACGTCACCGTCATAGTGTCTAGCCACGAGCACATCGAGCTTGTCGGCGAGACGCTGAAAGACTACAAAGCGGTGACGGGAGCGAAAATCAACCGGGATAAGTCGGTGGGTTTGCTGCTCGGCACCTGGAGAAGCAAGCCCATACCGTCCGGCAGCGCCTCAGTCGTGGGACGCTGGACGGACGGTCCGGTCAAGTTGCTCGGAGTCTGGTTCGGTCCGGACCTGCAAACGGAGAAGAACTGGGACGAGATAACGAGTAGGGTGGCCACTCTCTGCCGGCAATGGTCCGAGAGGAAGCTGTCCCTAAAAGGTCGGGCGGAGGTGGCGAACGCGTACATCACGTCCGTCATCGAATACCGCCTGACCGTCGTGCCTTGTCCCGATCGCGCCATCACCGAAATGGAGCGCATCCTCTTCCGCTTTTTGTGGAAAGGAAGCGTTCCGATGGTGAGGCGATCCGTTTGTTGCCAACACCCGCTGAAAGGAGGGCTGGGCATGCCGTGGTTGATGATGCGCAGACATGCGCTGAGACTGCGACATCTCCGGCTCTACGTAGACGACGGTGAGCAGGTGTGGTCGCCGTTTGTGCGACGCGCTTTCCCGCAGCTCGTCTCCATGACCGAGCTGCAGTCGTGGATCAAAAAGAGGCCGAGGAATGGCGAATGGCACCGTGAGTGTCGCGTTGCTCTGCAACAACTTTGCCGTCCCGGGTCGACCTTGAGCGGCTGCATCACAACGAAGTCATTCTATAGGGGATTAGTGGAGGGCAGGTACGACGACGATCTCGGGGCGAACCTGGGCGTCGACGAGGAATACCTGACCCGCCTGTTCAGGCAGTGTTACCGAGAGGCGCTACCCGTTCGGGATAAGCTCTATAGACACGGCTCGCGAAATGCGGGGCCGACCTGCCCGAGATGCGGTCAGAGCGATGAAACCGTTCTGCACGCACTCGTGCAGTGTCCAACCATTTCGGAGCTGTGGGCTTATGTCGAACGACTGCTGTCGCGTGTGGGACGAGTCGGTTTATCAACCGAGTCTATCGTCAATATCGTCACGCCTCCTTCCTTTAAACGGGAAGGAAGAGCTGTATTTATCGTACTTGTGGCTATGGCCAAAGAATGCATCTGGTGGACGCGTCTGAAAGGATTAGAGACAAATACTTTCCTCTCTGGTCAATCTCTCATCAACTTTTTCAAGTATCACTTGAATAGGAAGGTGAGAGTAGAGAGGCAAGTGTTGTCTAGCAAATGTTTCGAAAAAAGATGGATACATGTAGCAAGAATGGCACGTATAAATGACGAAGCCACCTTGACCATGATTCTATAAAACGTTTTAAAATTTTGTAAACAGAGAGTTACTTACGTTTCTTACATAAATAAAAGAAATTTTATTTAACAAACTGTGACACTAAGGACCGAGGTTACCGTGGTCTTTTCGTAGGTTTTTCTTTCCACGGATAACCTCCCCATTTATTGGGAATTTTCTGTATTATTTCGTATTTTTTGTAAATACCCCAAACGTTTTGCGATGTTTTTTTTCCATCGTTGTCCCCACTTTTGTTTTTTTCTGCTTTGTTTTCGCCCCCCTCGAAAAGAAAAACTCTACATTTGTATTTTGTCCCCTCTATGTTGAGCCCTGTGTGGCTAATAAAGAAACCTACCTATCTCTCTATCTATACTGGCAACTTCCACTGGCATAAACGTAAACGTCGAGAAAAAAGACAAAAACCAGTATAATACTTTCGATTAGACCTAACCTGTATGGCATTTCTTTCGCCCGAGTTACAGAAGCGCTTCTGTGTCACTTTCATATCCAAAAAATGCAGTGAACCAGTGATTGGATATTTGGAAACCTGCAACCAATGACGCAATTGATCACCAAACACAATATAATATAAACCAAATAAGTAAATAAAAGGAATAGCCAACAACGAAGCGGCATTTCTAAATTTTATTATAACGGATGAATCACATAACCTATTATGAATTTCATAACCTATTGAGTTCTTGGGATTCAATTTAATACTTCACCTTCATGTAGCGTGTGTAGGAAGGCAAGTCAGCTATATGTACAGAAGTTAACATTCAGCTTTGCAAATCAATTTTATAATAATGCAGTTGCTATTGTTGTTGTTTACGTCCTAGCTCAGCCATGATCAAGTACACTTCCTGTCGTGAGCATTACACATATAGACCACACTAATAGCAATGATATCCCTGCATAGACAATTTGTAGAGTATATGACATCAGTGGTCACTATAACAGTCAAATCGTCTATGACACTGCTTCTCTCCGGTAGTGTATCTCTGTATTATCGTACGGGCAGCCTTCTCCTGAGTCGTTTTCGGTGACTGGATTGGAACAGGAAACACTGGCCAAAAATAATATTGTGTTGTTTAGACTGCCCAACAGTACTGGAACAACAACAACGACAACAACAATAACAACAACAACAACATCATCAACAACAACAAGAACAAGAAAAGACCAACAGCAAACATGCACTGTCACCCACACCACCACCATCAGCACAACTACAGCAGCAACATCAGATGAAACAACTGCAACCAACCAGCAACTTAACTAGCCCAACCAATCAACACCACTATCAGCGGATCCTACATCACCAACAGCAGAAGCAACACCATCACAACCACCACCACCACCAACAACAGCTACAGAAGTACCAAAACCAGAAAAGAAAAAAAGACCACCCCCTCATCCTCAAAAGCCCATACATCACATCTCAACAGCTACCAACCAACTCTAGCAACAGCAACAACATCATCATCAACACACTCTCAAATCGACCCCAATACCATTCCCTTCCTATTTTCCGATTCCTCTGACATATCGTCTGATGAAAGCGATATGGAAGAATGGCAAATAGTCACAGGTGGGGTGGGGAGAGAAAGGGGTAAAAAAAGAACAACCATACAAACAAACAAGGCAGGGAGATACACAACTGCCGACAACAAAATTCTCACACGTAACAACAACACCAGCACCAACACTACAAACACACAAACACCAACAATGCTAATCGCCATCAACACAAACAATTTGGACCTGATGCAACAAGAGTATCTCTTAAATGACATCAAATAACAAAATGTAGATAGCATAGCCATCAGCGTGACCAGAATCAACGGGCCCTCAGCCCCAAGTTTGGCGGACAATATGACAGTAATTTTTCTCCGTGTCTGCCGAGAATGGGCGGTGGTGGTACCGCGGTGCTTTTTCGAGAGAGTCTGGATCTCAAAGTAAGGGCAATTTACCTAGACCCGGAGTATAGGCTGGTCGTCTTGGATGTCGATAGCAGTAATGGGTGTGCTTTTCGACTGGTGGCAGAGTACGAACCGTCCTTATCAGGTCGGTCGGATTTCTTTCGACGTCTAGAGGTTTTCCTGGGTACGTCTCGATTTTTATATTTAGTGGGGGACTGGATCGCTATCTTGGACACGGGTCTAGACTATGTGGGTATAGATAAGAAGAGAAAGGGATGCAAATGCCTTAGAGGCCACAGACGTTTGCAGCTGTCTGACAGGTACCGACTGGACTACCCGAATGTGCCAATGTGGACATGGACCAACTGCATCGGATCGTTCAGATCGTATTTAGATAGAGTGTTATGTAGGACAGTGGATAGCGATAGTGTAAGTGGTCCACAATTTCACACAGCTACACAGATCACAAATTCGTGACATGTACGCTCGAATTTGATAAGAACTATAGGCAGGGGCCCGGATACTGGAAACAGAACGCATCGCTCCTGGCGCGACAGGCTTATAGAGACCGGATTAGCATGTTAATTAGGTGGGCGTTGACGGAAGCCATCGTCAACAACCACTGGTAGTTTGCCCTAAAGAAGGCAATTAGAGCAGAGTCGATTAGGTATAGCAAAACTTTAGCGATAGATCGAAATAGAGTAGAGGGAGACCTAGTTAAGAAATTAGAAGAGGCACTTAGAAGTGGCAGCACGACCAACGTGCTGGTAGCGAGGTTGGTTCTTGACCAACACTTCAACGCCAAACGCGAAGGTTGCATTGTCAGAGCTAGGATGCGTGCCCTAAGAAGCGAGGGAATTGAAGCCGCACGAGAGGCCCGAGTGGCAGAGGCGCATCATGGCAACAAATTCACCATTCGGTCTCTGATAGATCAACAGGGGTACGATTTATTCGAGATTGAGGCCTTTCAGCAGCACTTTGCCCGACTGTTTGGGATAAGTGATGGGTCGGAACGCAGGATATACTTTAGTACCTACCTGCACGGCCTACCAGGACTCTCGGTAAGAGATGCAGAGTGGTGTGAAGGTCCCATCACAGCCGCTGATGTACGGAATGCGATGGCAGGCTGCGCGAGAGACACGTCGCCAGGCTTGGAGGTCTGCCCTACGAGCTTTATTGTAATATGCCAGACTTGTTTGGGGATCTCTTGGCAACAGTCTACTGCAACTGGCAGCTAAATGGGAGCATCCCCAGTTTTGTGAGCCGAGGAGTGGTGACACTGCTAAAGAAAGACCCAAACAAGGAGAACATTATAGATAATTTCCGGCCCATCACTCTGCTCAATGCAGATTTGAAAATTTTGGCCAAAGTGCTAGCCGAGAAGTTGGTGCTTGTCATCGAGAAACTGGTCGATATGGTGTAAACATGCGACGTGCCGGGCAGAACTGTCCATGACATCCCTCACCCCATGCGCTAAAAAATGGACAGGGTAGTTAAGGAACTTGGCATGGGTGGAGCGCTGATCAATTTGAATCAATTAAAAGCCTTTGATAGGATCGACCATCGATACTTGGCGGCTGTCCTCAAGACAGTTGGCTTTGGTCCTGTCTTCCGCGGTTAGATCGCTGCTTTATACGTCGGCATCTACTCGGTAGTTCGAGTGAATGGTCATCTGTCAAAACCCTTCGACACCACGCGGTCGGTCCGTCAGGGATGTTCCCTCTCGTCACTTCTGCATGTATTGACTCTTGAGCCACTACTGCGGAAGCTGGCGACGCTGAGGGGCATCCCGCGAGAACTGGGATGTGGAATGAGCATGTCTGCATACACGGACGATGTTACCGTCACAGTGTTAAGCCTCAAGCAGACACTAAGTTCCCTAACAATTTAACAGTGTTATAAATATCAAATTCCAAATATGGACAAATAAATTTTGGAAAAACATCTATTCTTTATTGATTTTGAACCAGAGATTTGCTATAATGACTTTCAGCTTTCTAAATTTATAGGTTACAATGATGATAGATGTAGTTGTATTGAATAAAAGCGTGGAGTATTTCCTGAGGAAATAGAATTATGAATGATTTAAGGAATAAATAAATGAACGTATGAATGAATGAATATTTGAGTCTTAGTTCAATGAAGACCACGAAGCCTGTCATGTCTCAAAGTAAATAAAGCCATGGCAATATATTATACACAATGGATTTATTCGCAGAGACCCCGTGTGGTAGACAAATCTACACAGAATTCCACTACATTATACTTTATCACATTCCACCTCGTCTCCAAAGAACGTGTGTACGATCGGGTGATCTGCTAAAGAACAGCAGCTAAATTTCACTAAAATCCTGCTCTTCCACGTCAAACAAGGAAATAAGACATTAGGCAACGTAACTAGAGATGATTATAAAAAGACTGTGGCTACAGTTGTAACCTTTTGACCACAGATCTACTCGTTGCTGTTGACCTGAGCGTAAATACCATCAGCATCATCAGTATCATCAGAAACGACAACAGCAACAACAACAGCAGCAGCGACATATGGTTGGCACTCCGTCGGTTACGACGTCGAGGATTCCAGTTGATCCGATCAACGGAACAGCCTGCTCGTGAAATTAACGTGCAAGTGGTTGAGCACTCCACAGACACGTGTGCCCTTAACGTAGTTCTCGGGGGAGATTCAGCACGACACAGAGTGTGACAAGGCTGGCCATTTGAAATACAGGTACAACAGAAACAGGAAGATAGAGTGAAAGAGTACAGCAGGGTTCGCCACCATCCCCTGCCGGAGCCTCGTGGAACTTTAGGTGTTTTCGCTCAATAAACACTCACAACGCCCGGTTTGGGAATCGAAACCACTGCAGTGATATAGTCATATTACTTCTTGAAACTAGTAATATTCTTACTCACGTAGTGGTCGGATAAAGGATACAAATTGAAATGTATATGAAAGTAGTACAATATTTCAGATAGATTGCGGCTCTGAAATATAGATTAATGTCCAGGTAAAGCGCAAACATGTTGGAATCACTCCAAGCACTTACCACAGTGTCTCAGCTTTACACTAAAATACACTACTTTTACAACATTAACATGTAGTGTATCACACAACATCAAATTACACTAAAGGAGCAACGTTATTACATCTCAAGGCTACTACAACCAATCAGTCTAGATATTCCATAATATTGTTTACAATAATGATAATAATAATGATAATAAACCAAATGGAAAAGAAAGTAACAGCCGCGATAACAATAACAACAACAAAAACACATGGCTGCAATAACATCAACACCAACATCGTTTCGACGAGAAGAGCGGTAACAACGAGAAAGCAATAAATAGCGTGAAAAAACTATGTAGAGCATTCAGTGAATATTTTTACAATTTAGTATCTTGCCGTTTAATTTTGGCTGGCATAGGTAAACAGTTTTCATATAGCGTACGGAATAAATCAAGATAAATGGGGAATATGTTTTTTCCCCACCACTCAAATACTGTAAATATTGACATATGTTTCACTATTTATAATCTGTGTTTTGATATTGGAAATGTATGTATTAATAAAGTCACGAGTGTGCAAATCTCTTCCTTCAAATTTGTATGAGACACATGTTATTACATACACACACACACAAACACAGACACACAGACACACGCACACACACACACACACACACACACACACACACACACAAGGCTTCGTATGTGTAGATATAGATAATTAATGCATAAGTATATAAATATACACGCGAGTATTTTACTGGAGAATATTGCTGCTGCTGCTGCTTATAGTTGCTACAAATATATTTATTACGATTTTTTAAAAAAAAAAGACACACTATTAATAAATTGAATTTTTGAAGATTGAATCAAGAAACCCAGAATGCGTTCCGCAGAGTTTCAGGAAAATAATATATTGACAATATTACAAATATTTAAATAATGAGCAACACTGAGAAATTGCTATCTCGTGAGCGTTTAGGTGGCAGGACTTAAAGCAGTTTGGACAATTTCTCTACGAATCTGCAACGTCGAGTTAAATATACTAATACCTATAAATCTACTGTAATCTATAATTAATTATCCAAGATCGCCAGTCGAAGAGGATTTCCATAAACCTTTCTGAATTATGTGATTTTCTTGGTCCATTACGCAGCTAATAATAAATATTGATTTATAGCTTTGCTTCAAATGCTGGAGATAGGGTGTAGCCAATAGATTTCAACTGGTATATTATTTATTAACCTTAGAGTGATGAAGCAAACTCGATCTTTGCAGGATTTGAAATTAGAAAGTAAAGAGAGGTTCCTTAACAACATAAACCATTATTATCTGAATGTGCTACTCGATGCCTTTTATTTAGCTAATATTGTTATATTGTGTGGAGGGGCAATGGCCCAGTGATTAGGGCAGCGGACTCGCGGTCATAGGATCGCGGTTTCGATTCCCAGAGCGGGCGTTGTGAGTATTTATTGAGCAAAAACACCCAAAGCTCCACGAGGCTCCGGCAGAGGATGGTGGCGGACCCTGCTGTACTCTTTCACCACAACTTTCTTTTACTTCCTGTTTCTGTTGTGCCTGTAATTCAAAGGGCCAGCCTTGTCACGCTGAATATCCCCGTGAACTACGTTAAAGGTTCACGTGTTTGTGGAGTGCTTAGCCACTTGCACGTTAATTTCACGAGCAGGCTGTTCCGTTGATCGGATCAACTGGAGCCCTTGGCGTAAGCGACGGAGTGCCAACACATTATTATATTGTAATATATCACTTTATGATGTAAGTGAATATATATATATATATATATATATATATATATTATCTTTTACTTGTTTCAGTCATTAGACCCCAGTACTAATTTTTAAAATGATAGATTGGTACTTATTCTATCGGTCTCTTATACTGAACCGCTACGTTACGAGGACGTAAACAACAACACCGGCTGTCAAGCAGTGGTGAGGACATCCTTAGACAGACAGACAGACAGACAGACAGACACACGCACATACAAAGCATATACGACGAACTTCTTTCAGTTTTCGACTACCAAATCCACTCACAAGGCTTTGGTCGGCCCGAGGCTGTAGTTGAAGACACTTGCCCATGGTATCACACAGTGGGACTGAACCTTGAACCATGTTGTTGCGATGTAAGCTTCTTACTATACAGCTAAACCTGCGTCTATAAATATATACACACTTTAGCGGGCGATAGGAATAAATAAACATACAAGATAGATTGCCTCTTCTCTTTCCGAGATGCTGGAATGTTAAATGTCCCTTAATTGGAATTGAAATTTGTTCTCATTTTCGTAATGACGCTTTAATTGCATTCAAAAACGGTCGGGAAGAATTTAACACAAACACCGTCAATTCCGAAGAGTAAGTAAGTATGTATGTATGTATGTATGTATGTATGTATGTATGTATGTATGTATGCATGTATGTATGTATGTATGTATGTATGTATGTATGAATGAATGTATGTATGTATGGACTTACGTATGTATGTTATGTATGTACGTTATGAATGTATGTCTGTTCGTATTTATGTCCTGGTTATGACATTAATCTGCCTCCAGAGGTCAGCTCCAGTCGAGTAGTTCTGGAGTCGTGGGGGAGCGTGGTGTCACCCTTTAATTACCATCACTCCCAGGTCCACTCTGATCCGGAATCGTATTACCTCTCAGGGCCCCATCTATTAGTTACGCAGGTTTCCCAGGGGGTAGAGGTGGCTCTCGTTATTTTGAGAAAGCCGCGAGGAAGGCAGCTCTTCCAGAAGATACTCTGACAAATCTTGCAGTCAAAATAGTCATCTTGCAATGCTTGTCACTGGAACCTACTGTGCTGTACAAGGTTTTGTTACTTAAATCCAGTGACGGACATTATCATTTCATTTCTTATACCGTTTTGTATTTTATAAAGTCATATAGTGATGGATGCACGGTATGAAAAGTCATATCCACGCACATAAAAAGATCGAAGTAAATCAGAACAATCAGGCTGAATGTGAGACGGCTATCATCTGACAAGATAAGGCAACCATGTATGTATGTATGTATGTATGTATGTATGTATGTATGTATGTATGTATGTATGTATGTATGTATGTATGGAGCCGGTTTCCAACAAAGATACAAGGCTCCATTTTTGGGAAGTAGTTAACACAGACAAATTCACATTTGGAACTTGAGAAGAGTCTTGCATATTTTTACTGTGCCACACACAAATTGCACATATAATGTACGAATTAACCGGTCGATTTCTCTTTCTGAAAATCCCAGTTTATCCACATTCTCCTTTAAGCATTTACTAACAAAACCTAGTGCTCCAATTATTATTGGTATGAATATGAATTCATAGACTGGATGTAGAAGCTGGAGGTTTCAAAGCAGCTGTCCATAGACATCCTCTTTTTCTTTGATTTTCAAAGAGATATTTATATCTGCAGGGCAGATGACTCCTATGTCCCAAACAACAATATTCAGTCTGTTATATTTACATTTGACAGAAGTTTTGATGGGAATATTCTACCAGTATTTCTTGTGTTGGTGTTTATGAATGTATTCCATAACAGAAAGATTTTCTAAGTTTATTTCAGGACAGTCTTTTTGCGGATGACATTGCAAATTGTTTTAGCAACAACATGCCGAAGAGGGAGGTAGTACACTTCCACACTTCTTCGTCTGGCTGAACTTGTCCTCTCTCTCAACTGCTTCTCGTACGTGGATGAGTTTTACCAACAGTTTTTGAGAGTGACCATGGGAACGAAAATGGGCCCCAACTATGCGAACCTGTTCATTGTCGAGGTTCAAATATTTTCACAATTCTCTGGTCCCACTCCCGAGCTATACGGTCGTTATGCAGATGAAAGTATCGGCACAACCTCACTCTCCCGCAAACAACTGAACTCCTTCCTCTCCCTTGTCCAGTCCTTCCATCCTGCCCTCGAATTCTCCTGCACTATCTCTAACTCTTCTGTCGAATTTCTCCACATTTCTGTCAGCATACCCCACCCCGCTCTCACTGCCGCCATCCACTACAAACACACTGACTCACACTCCTACCTAAACTTCTCCTCCCACACTACCCGACCAAGTTCTCCACCTCCTACTCCCAGTTCCTCCGTCTATGCAGGCTCTGCATTGACAACTATGATTTTGAGACTCAGGCTCAACTTAAGGCTCGCCACTTCATCCTACGTGGACATCCCCTCACTATTATCCATACTGCCCTTGCCCGGGCATAATCTGTGGACCGTACCTCTGCTCTTTCTTCTAGGACCCTCCCCACCCTTACCCGTCTCCTGTTCCCCTCACCTACCACCCCTGTACCCTACCCCTCCAAAGCATCATTCTCTGAGCCTTCCGGCGACTTCAGTCCGACCCCTCCACTTTGCGCATCTTCCATAACCGACCCTTTCCCTCCTTCAAAGGAGCCCATAACCTGCGTGACTTCCTGGTTCATGGCTTCTTCCATACTCCTTTTTCCCAGTCTGGTTCCTTCCCTTGCTCCCGCCCACGCTGTTACACCTGTCCCTACCTCTCCGACACCACTATCCTCACAGGTACCCATCACCGTTCTTATCATGTTACTAACTCCTTTAATTGCATATCTACTTATGCTCTCTCTGTCCTTCCTTGTACATTGGTCAAACGGGATGCCGATTGGCTGACCAGTTCAAAGAGCACCTCTGAGACATCAGACTTGACAATTACACGTCAGTCGCACGCCACTTCTGCTCTACCGGTCATTCGCTACATCTGCCTGTGTTCGGATTGTCTCTGCACAGGTGCCACCCGGTCTCCCTCCTTCGCCGTGAACCAGGTCTAATCTTCTCTCTTCGCTCCTTTGCGCCATATGGGCTCAACTCATCTCCTCTCTTCCTCTGACACCAATCCCACATGGATTCCCACACACCTCGCACATTCAACTCTCTTCCTTCCACCTATACATCTACGTAACGCTTACCTCAGTACCCTCACCACACACGCGCCACAGCAGCAGCAGAAGCAGCAGCAGCAACAGCAGCAGCAGCAGCAGCAGCAACAGCAGCAGCAGCAGCAGCACCACCACCACCACCACCACGAACAACAACAACAACAACAGCAACAGCAACAGCAGCTACAAGAGCAAGGGGTAATGAAGAGAACAGTGAAACCAAAAGGAGCTGCAACAGCATAATGCGGTAATGTAGAAGTTGGAATGCTGAATTAATAAATATTCTTTTTCCAGAGGACATTCAAGGAATTATGAATAATGTCTAAGACACCAGTGTTACCGAAACAGTGGGAGATCGTTGCTAGTTTGAGATAGATTCTGTAACAGCAGTACTGATGTCAGTCACTTGGATGTGACTGATGTGTATTTTGAAACGTGAACCTAAGGTAGACAGTTTGTATCCTTAATACAGTACAGCGATACTTTCAAGTTGTTTCTTGGATATGATGTAAGCTCCGGGAAATCTCTCTAATGTATTTTCCTCAGAATAAACATTATGAAAATCAGCATGATATCCAGAATTCCAATACCTCTTTCAATCCTGCATTAATAAGACATGAAGAACAACATAAACACGCTAATATATTCGCAAATTACAATATAAGAGTGTTTCATTTGAGAGAATGAACATTTTTACTGTATCGGTTTTCCAATTCATGTTAAACCAACCTTTTCAAAACAGCTGTTTCTTACATACCAACAGTTCTAAGATGATTTACAGCTAGAGCAGTTTAAGATTCCCAGACTATTAATCTCATCGCATATAATATACCGATCGAATTGTAATGTAGGAAACAGAATCTCCAAAGATGTTTCTTTTCTACTCCAGCTGTCTCTTATCTTTATAAATGACAAGACAATTAGATGATGAAATATTGAACGTCCAGGCTGCAATAAACGATCTTCGACTGGTTTATATATATATATATATATATATATATATATATATATATATATATATATATATATATATATATATATGTATGTATATAACGACGGCAACAAAAACAATCAAACGAAAAAAAAAAATAGAATAAAAAGTTAGATAAAAAAACTATCGGAAATAGCTCAATATCACAGACACATGTCTTTGATGCCACTAACATGGAAACTGCTGTTACACAATACTTGCCTGTTTAAGAAGAATTAGTGAATGGTGTGCTGTGAATCTCTACGCTATGCGTGCGCGATAAAGTATGTGCCAGTAATATACTCTGATTGATCCAGTCAACATTTTTATTGTAAAATTTGTCCTATATAGTTAACATTGAAAATAGCATGCCTATTTTCTCTGTACCTTACTATAACGCAATGTCAAAGACCAAATTATATTGAATAATTTATCCATTGGTGCTGTGACGGTTCTTCTTGTCATCATTTGTTGTTATCGTTGTTTAGCTCCAGATTAACTATGACTGGGTAGAAACATGATCAAAGGTGTTACTATCGTTCTCTCAGATGATCAGACTAGAACTATAGTATACAATGTGACCGACTTTTTCGAGTCATTATGCTGGCTGTATTTTAATGGAGATTTTGACGGCTGTTATTTCTACCAAGTCAAATTACCACGTAGAAGCTCTGTTGTAATCCTGTCTACCATTAACGTGAACATGACAACCGATATATCTTTTGTTTCACTTTTGTTTCAGTCATCTGACTGAAACCATGCTGGAGCACTGCCTTGAAGAGTTTTAGTTGAACAAATCGACCCCAGGACTTATTTTTCAAAGTCTTGTACTTATTCTATCGGTTTCTTTACTGAACCGCTAAGTTACGGGGACGTAGACATAGCAACACCAGTTGTCAAGCGGTGATGAGGGAGGATAAACACATCCCTACACACACATACACACACATCCATCCATCCATACAGACAGACGTATATATATATATATTTAATAAATTTTTCCCTTATGAGGTTTTTCTAAATTTTTCTAAAGATTTTATCCTATTTTAAAATTGTATATGTATATATATATATATATATATATATATATATATATATATATACATATATGGTAGAACACACTTACCCAAGGTGCCACGCAGTGGGACTGAAACCGGAACCATGTAGCTGGGAAACAAGCTTCTTAACACAGTCACGCTTGTGAAGATTACGAATTTTCTTTCGTAAAAAAATTGGCAACAGCAATAACTAACTGTAACCAATATTAGTAAAGTGGTTAAATATAGAACTGTGGTTAAAGAGCTGATAGAATAGTTAGCATGCCGGGCAAAATGTTTAGCTGCGTTCCGTCCCTCTTTAAGTTCTGAGTTCAAATTCTGCCGAGGTCAACTTTGCCTTTTATCCTCCCGGGGTCGATGAAATAAGTAACAGTTGAGTACTGGGGTCGATATGATCGATTTATCCCTTCCTCCGAAATTGCTGGCCTTGTGCCAAAATTTGTGTAGATACTCAAGAGGACATTTATCCAGAACTGCAATTATATGTTATTATATGTTATTATAGAGGCGGTGCAAAGACAAAACTGTTGATGCGCTGGACAAAATGCATTGCACCTTAGGGCACCTTAGGTTTCGAGTTCAAATTTCGCCGAGATTAACTTTGTATTTCAACCTTCCGGTTTCGATAAAATCAAATGTGTTACAAGAGAATTATAAATTAGATGTAATCGAGTATTATCCGTCATATGATGGGCAACTTTGGAAGTATACTCTTGCAAATATTAGCTATATCCGGAAATATTGGTTTCAAATTCTGGCACAAGGCCAACAATTTCGGGATAGAGGATAAATAAATTACATCGATTCCATTGTTCAACTGATACTTATTTTATCGACCCGAAAGGACGAAAGGTAAAGTCGACTTCGGCGAAATTTGAACCGAGCATGTAAAGACATTCCTAAGCATGTAAGACATTCCTTTCAAATTCTTTTGTTTAGTATTCGACTATTGAAAATGTTTACATGCTATAATATATTAACTGCCCTTAAATTACATAACATTCCCACTCCTGTCATTGGGTGTTACACGAGGACCACAAAAGAACATTCTGGAATCCCAGAATGTCTACAAAAATTCTAAACTATGATGATATGTTGTTTGTAAAATATATTATATAACGGTAATTCAGTTAGTTTAATTAATCTGAGTAATCACAATATTTGTTTCAAATTCTGGTCGAAGACCAGTAATTTCAGGGAGGGGATAAATCGATGTAATCGACCCTATTGCTCAACTTGTACTTTTTTTATCGACCCCAAAATGATGAAAGACAGAGTCGACTTCGGCAGAATTTGAACGTAGATGCAGACGAAATGCTGCTAAGCATTTTACCCGGCACGATAACGATTCTGCCAGCTCGCCGCCTTAAATCGCGAGTCATATTTACACTACGTAGGGGTCCAACTGGCAGGGTCGTTAGCACGCCGGGAAAAATGCTAAACGATATTTCGTCCATCTTTATATTCTCAGTTAAGATACCGCCGAGGTTGACTTTGCTTTTCATCCTTTCGAGGTCGATAAAATAAGTACCAGTTGAGCATTGGAATCGATGTAACCGACTTATACCCTCACCCAAAATTGCTGGCTTGTGCCAAAATTTGAAACCTATATTTACACTACATGTGTGGAATCCACGAATATCCCCACCAAATTCAAGTTTATATTTGTATATTACCAGCTTGCACATTACTTTCATAAAAATGCACATTTTTTTAATGAAATTATGCAGAGATACATTTTCCATGGTGTACATAAAAATACTTTTGGAGGAATTTCTAGTCATTGCATCTTTCTTTTCTTATAATTCTTATTAAAATGCATATTTTTAAATGGTATTTTACAGAGATACGTCTTTGAGAATGTGGATAGATTGCATAGCGCTGATGATTTAAACAAATTCGCAAGAAAAGTAAAAAATGCTAAAATTACAGAAATCGGAGTAATAGAATCCAGGGTTCGGTAGAGAATGGTCCAAAACTGCTTTCAAAAAATATTTTTATAAATTTCATTAAATAATCGGAATCTACTCTATCGAAAACCTATCTCTGCAAAATTTCGTTACATTTTTAGGAAGTTATAAATCATAATAGGTGGTGGAACACCAACCTCTCTCTTATTATATATTGAGAGAGAGAGGGAGAGAGAGAGAGAGAGAGAGAGAGGGAGAGAGAGAGATAGAGAGAGAGAGTAAGAGAGAGGGAGAGAGAGAGTAAGAGAGAGGGAGAGAGAGAGAGACGGTTGGTGCGTGTTTATATGTGAATTTCCATAATATAAAACGAGCACGGAGAGAAATATTGTTTTTCATTTTTTTGTTACTTTTTGAATATAAACTATAAAATAAAGAGAAAATATATTTTCCTCAACAATGTGTAAACTAAGTCATATACACTTTATGCATATGTAGATGTGCTATTTGCATTTTTTAAATTGTTATTCTGTGACATACCAAATAACATCTTTCTTATTACACATGTATGCATATATTTATTATATTATCCACCATAAATGCTTTGTCATTTATTCCACCTCTTCCGCCTTTACGAGTTTTCTTTCTCACTGTATGCGTGTATGTAACATTTTTTAAATCTATTGCTTCCTACCAAACATTTATCCTGTGTCTCTTATGTTGACTCTCTCTCTCTCTCTCTTTTACTATTTATGCTCCCCTTTTCTTTACGATGTAAGCGTCACAGGAGAATCTTTCAACCAACCATCCAGCCAACCAACGTTTTAAATATACCGGCTATTATTTTACAGCGAATGTGTAATGCATTGTGGTGATAACGCATTGGTTCAGTGAAGTATCTTACCATGGAAACTGCATAGTACCATTAATAAGATACGAATTGTCAACTTTCCTGTAGTTGTTAGTTCAACATCTTGTTGACTCGTTTATCTCTGACACACACACACACACACACACACACACACACACACACACACACACACACACACACACACACACACACGCACACACACACACACACACACACACACATACACACACAAATATATATATATATATAAATAAGGATAAGATCGATATATAAAATATCGATCTTATCAAGTGGCCAGCATGGGAATAAAAACCATCAAAGGTAACAATTATTTAAAATTATAATATAGGGTATCTAAGAGATACTGCCACGCTGAAAAATAGCAGTCAAATCTTGAGTCTACACCACAAAAATGTTCATATAGCACAAAGGGGTGAAGACGAAGACAAAATAAACAAGCAAAAATTACTGGATAATTCCAGATCCTGGATTTCTGGCTCTGTATAAGAGATGCTCTGCCTTGAACAGTGGAATATACACAGAAAAGCACATAAATACAAATATATATATATAAACATTACGAGATACTTATATATACGAACGTGTACATACATATATGTGCACGTATGCACTCGACCAGTTTAAATTGCCCGCCCAAAAACTCCTCGTGCAATATGGTCAGAATTATCACCGCAGTGAATATAATGACGAAATAAAATTTATATAAATAAGGATAAGATCGATATATAAGATATCGATCTTATCAAGTGGCCAGCATGGGAATAAAAACCAGCAAAGGTGTGCACATATATGTATGTATACGTTCGTATATGTAAGTATATCGTAATGTTCATATATATTTATTTGTATTTATGTGCTTTTCTGTGTATATTCCACCGTTGAAGGCAGAACATTTCTTATGCAGAGCCAGAAATCCAGGATCTGGAATTATCCAGTAACTTTTTCTTGTTTATTTTGTCTTCGTCTTCGCCCATTTGTGCTATATGAACATTTATTGTGGTGTAGTGTCAAGATTTGACTGCTATTTTTCAGCGTGGTGGTAGCTCTTAGATACCTTATATTATAATTTTATATATATATATATATATATATATATATATATATATATATATATATATACATACATACATACATATATATATATATATATATATATATATATATATATATATATATATATATATATATAATCATAAATATATAGGGATTGACAGTAATCTGCCTCTCCAACATACTGAGAATTCAGAAATAGCAACCAAAGAACTACTGATTCCAAAACTACAAATTATTACTCTAAATTGATAGCGATATTTTTGATACACACAGAACAAAAAACAGTAGAGAAGAGTAAAAAAACCACCTGCCTTTAGTTAATTTAGTACGATCGTTTCACAGTTAAGAGTAAAGAATACTCTATTCTGATCTTCAGCTAAATATTCTAATAAATTTGTTAACGTCTAAATAACTCACGTTAATTTTGACCATGCGACATCAATACCACGTGAGGAAGACATTAAGAAATTTATCGGCCAGTGAGTTCAACATCTCTCACCCTAATGAATTCAATTCAGTGTGCATCATAAATAGTCCCGCATACCCGGCAAAATTGTTAATTATTAATTTTATTACTAATTGACGATTCCCTGCCCTGCATATCTATACCTATCTATCTCTCTCTCTCTCTCTCTCTCTCTCTCTCTATATATATATATATATATGAGGGGCTTCTTTCAGTTTCCGTCTACCAAATCCACTCACAAGGTTTTGGTCGGCCCGAGGCTCTAGTAGAAGATACTTGTCCAAGGTACCACGTTGTGGGACTGAACCCGGAACCATGTGGTTGGGAAGCAAGCTTCTTACCACACAGCCACGCCTGTAAATTTATAAATACGCGTATATGTTTGTTTACCTGAATGTAGTGTATGTATGCGTTTAATCATGTATCGTAGTGTCAAACAATCGCACGGATTTCTATATTCTGAAAAAAATCACATTTATACACCACTGTGTTTGAGTACTGTTAAAATTGCTCACTGATCTTTTAACTAAACTGCTAATTGATCATGCACTGACTGTCAAACGATTTTGATTGAATTAAAATGAGAACGTTGGAAATTAAATGTAATTGAAATCATCTTTTTGCGGTTTCTGTGGAAATATTATTTTCCGATATCTGAGTTATTTTTAGAAATGTCATTGTTAGTTCTGTTTCTTGTTGTTGTTGTTGTTGTTGTTGTTGTTGCTGCTGTTGTTGTTGTTGTTACTGTCTACTTGCTATGGTGTTCTCCAATAATGATGATGATGATGTATGTTGATGATGATGATGATGTTGATGATGATGATGATGATGATGATGTATGTTGATGATGATGATGATGATGATGTTGATGATGATAATGATGATGATGTTGATGAGGATGATGATGATGAAAGAGGCGGAGGAAGAGAAGAAGAAGAATAAAGAAGGCAATGACGACGACGACGACGGTGATGATGATGATGAATAACCATAATAGAGGTGATGACGATGGTGATGATGGTGGTGGTGGTGGGAATGATATTGGTAGTGTTGTTGATAATGATGATGATGATAATGATGATCATGATGATTCTGAGGAAGATGACGATAATGATGATGATGACAGTGACGGTGATGATGATGATGAAGTTGATGATGATGATGGTGATGATGATGCTGGTGATGCTGGCGATGGTGATACTGCTGATGCTGATGATGATGCTGATGTTGATGATGCTAATGATGATGATGACGATGACGATGATAGATAATGATGGCAATAATGATGATGATGGTGCTATTAACGATGACGATAATGATGATGATGATGATGATGATGATGATGATGATGATGATGATGATGAGGATTAACGATTATAATGTTGATGATGATGATGGTGGTAATGGTGTTGGTAGAGATGGAAGTAGTAGTGGTGGTAGTGATGATATACGTTTAAATGTGGTTGTTTTCTGTGGCTGGTGACGATTGATAGGTTGACAGAGATGTTGGTGGGAAATTTGGCAGTAACACCGGTCGTTGTGGCGGTGTTGGTGACAACGATATGATATAATAATAATAGCGATAATAATAATAATAATAATAATAATAATAATAATAATAATAATAATAATAATAATAATAATAACAACTGAAGAGGTCACCCAGACACTGCAAAGACTAAGCAACTGGAAGGCACCTGGACACGACAAGATCCCCAATTTCTGGTTAAAACACCTGCCAGCAATGCATAAAAAGCTGGCAGAAAACTTTAACAACATAATAGCAGATCCAGAGACAATGCCTGAATGGCTCACAAAAGGGAAAACCATCTTATTCCCCAAATCCACGGAAACGGAGAAACCACAAAACTATAGACCTATAACCTGTCTCCCTACGATCTACAAAGCCTTTACTGCAATAATATCGCAGAGATTGAGTAAACACCTGGAAAATAACAACCTGTTTCCAGAAGAGCAGAAGGGATGCTGCAAGGGCTCATACGGCTGTAAAGATCAATTATTGATCAATAAAGCCATAACTGAAGACAGCCGCAGAAAGAAGAAAGGCCTCAGTATGGCCTGGGTGGACTACCAAAAGGCTTTCGACAGTGTTCCCCACACGTGGATTCTGGAAACACTAGCCATAAACAAGGTGGCACCAATTATCATAAAATACATAGAGCACTCAATGAACAAATGGCAGACAGTGCTACAGCTCCAAACAAAAGAGGGACTTGTGAAAACGAAAGCCATCCCCATTAGAAGAGGAATATTCCAGGGAGACACGCTCTCTCCACTCCTGTTCTGCCTGGCACTCACACCTTTAACAGAATTGCTAAATAGTACTGGATGCGGTTACAAATGCTATGGAAAAACAGTCAGCCACCTTCTATATATGGATGACCTAAAATTATATGCAAAAAACGACAAAGAGCTAGAAACACTACTACAGACAGTACACGGCTTTACCAAGGAAATAGAAATGAAATTCGGATTAGAAAAATGTGCCAAAGCAACCCTGAAAAGAGGAAAATTAGTTAAAAGTAGCAATATAACACTAGATAAAGCCAATGAAATAAGAGAACTAGACGAAAGCCAACCATATAAGTATTTAGGAGTCAATGAACTAGATAGGATACAACATACACAGATGAAAGAAAAAAATAAAGAAAGAGTACTATAGACGAGTTAGATCAATACTAAAAACAGAGCTCAATGCTAAAAACAAGATAATGGGTATCAACACTTTAGCTGTCCCAGTTATAAGCTACAGCTACAACATCCTTAACTGGACACTAAACGAACTATGTAAAATAGACAGGAAAACAAGAAAAATAATGACAGGATATAGGATGCACCACCCAAAATCTGACATAGAAAGGCTATATATACAACGCACAGAAGGTGGCAGGGGTCTTATACAGCTAGAAAACTATTATAAAATAACCACCATAGGACTGCAAAAATACCTACTCCAGAAGCAAGGGAAACTAATACAAATAGCCACAAAACACGAGCAAAACAAAAAACTGTTTTCAGTATTTAAGGAAGCTGACAAATACAAACAAGAAATCAATCTACCTAACAAATAAGAAGAAGAAGAAGAAGAAACAACAAAAGCTATAAAACAAATGAAATCCAAACTAAAACTAGAACAGCAACGGACCATGATAAAACGATGGCAAGAAAAGCCCCTACATGGTAAATACTGGGCTAAACTAAATGCGAAAGAAATAGACAGAGAAAAATCCCAGCAATGGCTGAGAAGCTCAGGACTCAAAGCAGAGACTGAAGGATTTTTAATTGCTGCACAAGACCAAAGCCTCCCCACCAGAAATTACCAAAAACACATAATGAAAAGAAATATAACAAGTAACTGTAGAATATGTGGAGATCGACAAGAAACAATAAATCATATTATCTCTGGCTGCCCAGTCCTGGCTAAGAAGGAATATATTCACAGACACGACAGAGCTGGGACCTATATACACTGGAAGCTATGCCAACACTATGGAATAACAACAGAAAAAAGATGGTATAAACACACGCCAGAAAAGGTCACAGAAAACGAGAAAGCAACCATACTCTGGGATATGCCAATACACACAGATAGAGAAATTAAGGCAAATAGACCAGATATAGTTGTCAAAGATCATGAAGAAAAAAAATGCTTTCTAATTGATGTATCAATACCAGCAGATGACAACGTTTCTCTAAAAGAAATGGAAAAACTTTCAAAATACAAAGACCTGGAAATAGAGATAACTCGAATGTGGAATCTAAAAACAGAAACAATTCCTATCATAGTAGGTGCCTTAGGTATAATAAAAAAATATTCAGACAAATACATAACAAAAATAGCAGGACTTACAAATATATATAACATACAGAAAATTGCACTACTGGGTACTGCACACATTCTACGCAAAACACTTTCAATACAGTAAACATAAGAGCACCACAGCAAACCACAGCACATACCCAAGGCGCACAGAGCTGCGCTCGGTAGTGAAGTGAAAGCACGTTATAAAAATAAAACTACTGAATAATAATAATAATAATGAACTGCCCGGATGCAGTACCAGGCAGTGGCTCTCATGGCTTCTGATCTTAATTGATTGGAAGTGTTATCATACAAAGCCGGTCTCTGAAAACTTGGCGCGCCGTGAAGGACGAGTTTAGCTTCCAGTATCCGGGTCCCTGCTTATGAAGCCTGTCTAGATCGACCATATAGATCACAAATTTGTGGTCTGTGTAGCCGAAAACTTTACATTGTGGTCATCCTATGCTATCCTTATCTATTGGCCTACAGAACAACTTATCAAAATATGACCGTGATGACCTGATGCGATTTGCCCAAGTCAACATCAGCGCATCCAGGAAATCCATTCGGTATCTGTCAGGTAGTTCGAAGTGACTGAGCAGGGTTTCGATGCTTTTACATCCCTTCTGCTATCGGCCACACTCATCCGGTCCAGATGTGCATCCAAAATAGCTTTCTAGTCGCTCACTGATACTAATGAGCGAGACGTCCCCAAGTAAACCTCCAAGCGTCTGAAGAAATCTGACTGCCCTGCCCCAGCCAGGACATAGATCTCGACCAGTCTAAAAGCACTACCTTCACCACTAGCCCAGAAAGAATATAAGGGACGTCATGATAATATAGCAAGGATTTTCCATTGGATACTTTGCAACAAGTATGAACTTGACAGAGCAAAAAAGTGGTACGAACATAAACCCAAAGGCATAAGATGGAGAATAGGGAACCAGACATAGTATTAATTGAGATAGAAAGCAAACGATGCTGGATTATAGATATAGCATGCCCAGCTGACAACAAGGTTTACGATAAGGGAGAAAGAAAAGTCGATAGATATGACGGGTTAGCATGGAAACTTAAGCATTTGTAGTCGATGAAAAAGGTGGTAGTAGTACTAATAATTGTCGGAGCCCTGGGAACAGTGAGTAAAAATCTTGAGAAGTACGTGGAAGAAATAGGGGCTGCAGTAAGGGTGGAACATTTGAAGAAAACAGCACTGCTTGGAACCGCTCGAATACTTCGGATGGTGCTCGAAAAATAAGGGTCTTTACTTTAGTTCACTGGTAGTGAACAGCTGACATTATAGTACATCTCCAGTAGTACATATACAATAAATGATAATAATAATAATAATAATAATAATAATAATAATAATAATAATAATAATAATAATAATAATAATAATAATAATAATAATAATAATAATAATAAACCTGGAAATAGAGGTAACTCGAATGTGGAATCTAAAACAAAATACAAAGACCTAGAAATAGAAGTAACTCGAATGTGGAATCTAAAAACAGAAGCAATTCCTATCATAGTAGGTGCCTTAGGTATAATAAAAAATATTCAGACAAATACATAACAAAAACACCAGGACTTACAAATATATATAACATACAGAAAATTGCACTACTGGGCACTGCACACATCCTACGCAAAACACTTTCAATACAGTAACCATAAGAGCATCGCAGCAAACCACAGCACATTCCCAAGGCACACAGAGCTGCGCTCGGTAGTGAAGTGAAAGCACGTTATAAAAATAAAACTACTGAACAATAATAATAATGATAAATGTCCTGATGCATTACCAGACAGTAGCTCTCATGGCTTCTGATCTTAACTGACTGGAAGTGATATCATGTACATTGCTTTGTTGTGGTATGAAAGATGGGCTACAGCAAATATTCTGCTCAGTACCACAGATTTGCTTGTAAGTTATTTGACCTTAACCTTAGTGATATAAATATAACCCTCTTAAGTACGAAATAGCCCGGCCATTTTCTTTCTTTTTAAAGACTGCTGAAAGAACTTTGAAAAAAGTAAAAAGATACAGTGTTTGGCTACTATGTCTAGCAAACTGTGTTACCACGTATAGGGTCCATATTTGGCTCGATGATGTGGTAGAGGCAATGATGGCAGTGGTGTTGGTCGTCGTCGTGGATATGCTTCTAATTTGATTTCTTTATAATTTCATTAATGTTCGATTCTGTTTTAAAAATCTTGCCGCCATAGATTTTGTTGGCAATCTCTGCAATACTATTAGATTTATCAATACTATTTATAATCACGTTTACTTACTATTCGTTTTGAACGCCTACTGCCACCAGCGACACCGAATCTTTCTTTCTCTCTCTCTCTGACTCTCTCCCTCTCTTCTTTTCTCTGCCTCTGTATTTCTCTCTCCAGCCCATTTTTTCTCTTTCTCTTTCTCTCTCTGTTTGATTCTTACACGTTGTTGGAAAGAAAACTGATGTCATTTTCCTGTCTTTTATTATTCAGTCATATTGACTACCTCTCCTTGTTTATTACTGATGCTCCTGTGGCAAATAAAAGAAATCATCATCGTCATCATCATCCTCCTCCTCATCATTATCCACCCCCCCATCATCATCATCATTGATAAATATCCTTTGATACTAGAAATGACTAGTGATTGAATAAAGTATGCCAAGACTAGGCTAAGTTTCTTGGCATGTAAACATTCAAACAGGAGTTCAAGAAATAGAAAAATATTGATTAATTAAAAATAAATTCAAAGGGGATTATATAGTAAAATAAATCGATTTGATTAACTTCAGTATATTGCTGGTATTTATGCTATCGGCCCCAAGGACAAATGAAAGGCAAAAATCAATTGCTGCAAGGTTTAATGAAGAGAAAAAATAAAACAAGTATCAAATCTGATTTTTTCTGTTCTGCCTGTTTAAGTTCTAAACAATATTGATAAAACCTATAAGATGTTTCTTCTTTCACCTTTGGTGAATGTACTTTTGGCCGAGAGGAGCTGATATCATCAGAATGTGTCCAACGGTCATCGGGTGTTTCGATCCTGAACCCGTAACATCCTGTCGTTGTGTCAGTAGAGGTGGCCAAATCACTGCTCATAATTTCCTGGTTTCCCGCTTAATTGCTCTCTCTTGTTCCATAACCAGCAAGAGGTTCTTTCTGCTGCCTCTCTCATCCTGCTCACAGCAGCTACCTTTCGCTCTTTCCTTCTCAGAATTTATTTCGATTGACTGGATTAAATTTTCCGCATGTTACGTAGGGCTTATATCTGATTGACAAGTCTTTTAGCCAAGGTGATCTTCATTTCAGAAAATACTGAAGAAAAAAGATTATGTGGCATTTGATCATTACTAACTTAGAGTGTGTAGAGTATTATTTGAAAGAATTTTAAAAGATGTAGGGTTTGTGTCTAGTTACAAACGTTTTGTGTTTATAGTTAAGACACTTCTTCATGGTTGACTCTTTGTAACATAGAGAGAGAGTTGATAACATGATGTGTAGATATATCTCATTACTATAAGCAATCGTAACATTTTTCAATCAATGAGTATTTCGTCCACTTGTAGTATTGTGTTTAAATATTGGTTTCGAATTTTGACACAATGCCAGCAATTCCGAAATAGAGGTCAATTGCGTCAACTCCAGTGTTCAACTGGTAGTTATTTTAACGACCTTGAAAGGATGAAAGGTAAAGTCACCCTCGGCAGAATTTGAACTCAAAACGTAAAGACGGACGAGATGCCGCTAAGCATTTTGCACGGCTTGCTAACGACTTGGTACTGTGCTTAAATATTATCATAGAGATAATAGCAGGAAATTGTTATGGAGAACCCCATTTGTGTTGAATTACAGAGCTAAGTGGCGAATCAAGGACCAGAGGAATTACGAGCTAGTATATATGCGCTTTTGGAAATATCTGATACAACCACGATACTATAACTGAAAATATTTTACAGAGACTGGTTACTTTATCTCATTCAGAAAGAAAGTCAAAATATATAAGATAAGGACTAACAATATTTTGCTATTATTTCACAAAGTTTTGCGTGGTCCTTTTTTTTCTCTTTACCTTGATTCAAAAGAAAGAACGCAATGGCATGGTGTAAATTAAAAGCTATATTCTTGTTTATTATAGACTGTTAACCTATTTAGAATTATAGTTGAAGTTATCTTATTTAAGTGACACAGCTACAGCATTTGAGGAAGGCTTCAATGTTACATTGTTTCATTTCACATTCTCCTAAAATACAGAGCGTTTGCAGGTTGACAGACGAAATCAATATTCATAATGGAAATAAGGAGTACTGATATGAGATTGTCAGGCTCTATTGTTTATGATATATAATTAAAGTGGCAAGTTGTGCTTAAACGAATAATAATAATAAAAGGACAAATCTAACGTCTTGAGGTGCATGAGACATGTACACGGTTTCGGAACCAACCAAGCCAAGGACATTACAATTGATTGAAATAGTATTAGACACCACTCTGACACATAGATACAGACAGACAAACAGACAGACAGATAGACAGATACACACACACACACAAACACACACATATAAATATAAAAACAATAAATGGAGAGAGTAGATATGACTACGCCTCGTTTCATTCTAAGTTAAAATTCCTGTTCAGGTTGACTTTACTACGTATTTCTCCTTCAAAGGTCAACAAAATATATAGTAGACACAGTATTGGGTTCCTCATAATCGACTAAAATCTTTCAGATGAGGTGCCCCAGCATGACCGTCGAACAATGAATGAAACCAATAAAAGACACAAAAGAAAAAAAACAAACAAACAAGAAAAGTAAAAAAAAAATTAAAAAATTACATTCTTCATTTCTTCAGATCAACATTTAACCACCAATAATTTAGTGTAAGCAGTGTTTTTCTATGCTTTTCTGTTATTCTAAAATTTACGATTGACTTCGACTGTATCGATAATCGAATATATCTCACTCTCAAATTACCTTTCACTTATAAATTAACCTAACATCTT
>NC_142928.1:89337701-89342701 GCF_046866305.1 Octopus bimaculoides
GTCCCCTCTATGTTTAGCCCCCTGTGGGCAATAAAGAAATAAGAAACTTAAAAATATGGAATCGATGTCATGGCAAGTTGGTAGAATAGTTAAAGCACCAGAAAAAAGCGGCTGCGTTATTTCTTTTGGCCCTTGCAGTTCGGAGTTCAAATCCCACCGAGGTCAACTTTGTCTTTCATTGTTTCGGATGAAAATGAAGTACCACTGAATTACTGGGGTCGATATTACTGACTACTCCCTCTCCCATCAAATTCCTCCCCTTGAGTTTAAATCAGAAAGTTTTATAATAGATATACTTACTTTTATAATTCAGTAAGTCGGTTAAACAAAAAGTTAAAAAAAAAAAATTGTTGAAGCATTCAACCGTCTTATAAAGCGAACATGTTGAATATTTTACGATAGAAAAAAAGGTGTTTGAGGACCACTACTGGAGCTCTTTGAAACATAGGTCTGCTGGATCGTGGCGGGCACGGGGTTAAGCATCATCAGCTACAGCAATAACTATGTAACAAGGAATATTGTAAACGATATCGGAAAGAAATGCAGCCTAATAGGACTCCGGGATTATAAAATTGTTCGCTGCACCAGCTAAACACACTGTTTGGAATTGAGGAAGGATAACACCATTTGGCAAAAGTTCCACGGATTTAATCGGATTTCGAAGAGAAGTAGAAATCTTCTGAGTTTAAAGTATTGTGAGAAGTGGATACCATGTGTAATGTGTGTCGACTGAGAGAACGTGTCATGCATGCATGTGTGTGAATGCATGTGTGTTTATGTATATGTATATGTATATATGTATGCATTCCGGTATGTGTGTACGCGTGTTTCTGTGTGTGTATGTACGCGTGTATGTGTATGTATAATAGACGTTTAGTACACAGAGATCGTTAGGAACCTTTGTTGTTTCTGTTTAACTAAGATCATATAAGATCTAACGTACCCACAATAAAAGACGCTCCAGCTGTGACTATTCTGTTTATTTTTCATGTGCAATATATACAGCAATGAATTATATTCAATGCTTTCTTTCTGGTTCTAAGACGGTAAGGTAACAGTTTGGATGCTATTTTTAACCGGTTGAGAAATCGCAGAACAGAGTCTCCATAATTGTTTGTTAGTCAGTAATATTGGCATATAATTTTTTGTTACTTTAAAGCATGGCGAAAGGGTGAGAAACCTCGCTTCACAATCAAGAGGTCTCGTGTCCAATCTTACCAGGAGCTGTCTTAAACAGCCTTGTATTTTTTTTTTTTTACCACAGTCAAGAGGCGACGCGAGTGAAACTTGTGCAAAGGTCCATCAGATTGTACATGTAATTAAAGGTACAATTAAAAGTGTTTTCCAACGTGGATTTTGCTTGAAGAAAACGGTGCACGCGTCTATAGAATACCCATCCACGTACATGCAATTTCAAAGGGTGCGCTTTCGTTAACTTGATGCTCACAGTTCAAATTCCATCTCCATCAATTCACCGAACTACTGAATATTCAAGTAACATATAATAGAGACCCATTATATGTTACTTTAGATATTCCAAGTACATTTTAAGGTGAGAGGGAAAGTACAAATAAAGAATATATAAAAAGAAAGTTGTCATTGATGAACTTTTTGGCGATGGTAAAAGTTCAAGGATTAACACAATGAGCATGACTAAAAGTTGTTGATTTTATTTAACCTACGAATATGTCGGTATAGAATCATTTTAAAAATTAGAATCATTTCAAAAGTTAGAATCATTAAAAAAATGATTCCAACTAAAACCCGTGGTCACCCCATTCATTTATGAATAGAAGTTCCCAGACAAAGAGTAGTGATTCAATATAAGAGCTAGATTTTGCTTAGAAGGAGTCTTGTTGCAGTGCTAGTTCGGAATTTTATCGAGTAAGCGTCGCAGTGCAGTTTGGCCTTTGTGATTTTGGATAAATATCAAATGAAACGTGATGTAGCAAAGAGATATATGTGCGGCTTGGGCGGAATATTAAGTGAATAAAAGACACAGGGAGATATTGGTTTCAAATTTTTGTACAACGACAGCAATTTCTGGGAAGGAAGTAAGTCGATTGCATACATAGATCCCAGTTTTCAACAGGTACTTATTTTGTCGAATGAAAGAGAAAGTTGACCTCGATGGAATTTGAGATAACTCAGAACTTGAAGATGGACGAAATGTCTTTAAACATTTTGCCTGTCGTGCTAACGATTCTGCCAGTTCGCCACCTTAACACATAGGTAATTATTTTATCGATCCCGAAAGAGATGAAAGGCAAAGTCTTCCTCGGTGGAGTTTAAACTCAGAACGCGAAAACGGACGAAACGCAGCTAAATATTTTCCCCTGCGTGCTAACGATTCTCTCAGCTCGATGCCTTAACACACAGGGAAATATTATTATTATTAATGTAAAATGTTAAAAAACATAACAAGACTAGGCATAATGTCGACGGAATATCTAAAAATATATTCACTCGAGCAAATACAAACGGCCACAACAGCTCACTGTGCGGTGTGGATCGTTTTTGCTTATGTACTTCAAAAGAAAGACGTGAGTAGAATATTCTGCATAGGATCTGCTGGGGTAGAATATGGGGGATTCATCACGTACATGTAAATAAATCTACAACATTTAAGTAATGTGCATACCTGAATGAAGTAGATGCACTTCCGATCTGTAAAACAGAGAGGTTTTGTTAACTTGATGCTCATAATTCAATTCGCATTTCCAACACAGATTTAGAGAAGACGTACGAATGGAAAATCTCTTCGCAGGAGTAATCACACTTTAAGATGTAGTTAACTGGCAGAATCATCAGGAATTTAATTTTCACCTACAAAGCATCATTACTACCACGACCATCACTACCACATCTACAACCACGAGAACGCCGACACCACCAGTAACACCACCATTATCGTCATCGTCACTGCCACTAGAATCATGATGATGATGATGTTGATGATGACGATCGTGATCATGATCATTATCATCATTACCACGACAACCTCCCCCCCCCATCATCATCATCATCCAGACAACTAATTCTAATGGCGTTATTCGTGTTTGCTACGAACGCGCAAACAAAATTCCAGTTTATTATGTTCAATTATGATTGATGTTTCAATTAAAATTTTCATTTCATCCGTATTAATTGGCGACATTGCTTTCATTAGAACATTGAACATTCCCAAGAACATCTTAATAACATCGTTGTGGTAAGAACACTTAACTAGATACAACAGTTTGCTAGTTGTATGTTTCATTCTTCAGAATTCTATTCATACTTTTCAACAAACAGAGGAAGAGAGAGAGAGAGAGAGAGAGAAGGAGAGAAAGCGAGAGAAGGAGAGAAAGAGAGAGAGACAGAAACAGAGAGAGATAGAGAGAGAGAGAGAGGGAGAGAGAGAAGGAGAGAGAGAGAGGGAGAGAGAGAGAGAGAGAGAGAGAGAAACAGAGAGAGAGAGAAACAGAGAGAATGGCGCAGACGTGTCTGTGTGGCAAAGAAGTTTATTTCTCAACATGATTCCGGGTTCAATTCCACTGCGCAGCATCTTTTACTGAAGACTGGGGCCGACAAAGCTTAGTGAGTGGGTTTGGTAGACGGAAACTGACAGAAGGTCGTCATATGTATATATATATATATATATATATATATATATATATATATATATATATATATATATATATATAATTGTCGCTAAATATAACTCGGGTCTTAGAACACTTACATTGCTAGAAATAAGAGCTAAAAAGCTCTAATGCTGTAGTTAAAGCACATAATTGTATACTTATGTACTGACACGGACTGAAATCGCCCGAAAGCACCGGTCAAGAATTCCCACATATATATATATATATGAGATAAGTGGGTTTTTGGATACTGCTACATATTTTTATGTGACAATATATGCACGTTCACATACTATTGTATAATATCGTTAGATGTATTTTAGGTGATTTGCCACGAACGACGCGCGCGCGCGCATATACACTAGATATATGGATGTGTGTGTAAGTTTTCAAGTTTTCGTGTCTGTTTTACGCTTGTCCTGACATCACCTACGCCGCCAGTTGACAAAGGGTTGCCACCGCAACTTAGCAACTACAGGCTGATAGAATATGTATCAATATTTAAAAAAAGTACTGGGTCGATTTGTTCAACGAAACCTCTTTAAGATGATAGAGTTGTTAATTAACGAAGGATATACTACTCACGTGATGTCTATTACATATCCACTTTCTTACGGAATTAAATTCGAACTGAAGAACGAGAGGAAAAAACAAACAAAAACATTTAGATATAATCTCTGATATCGAGAACAGGTCAATGTCCAGTTTAGCTGAAGAGACTGGTTGTCCAGTCAGCGAAATCAATATTGTTTCCTTTAGTACATTTATAATGCTTTTGTGTAATTGCTGACGTATCAAATTTTGTCTATAAGATTATCGTTAAACAAACGTATTTTTCTTAAAAGAAGAAATAGAAATGATGTAAGTTACATTTTCGTGGAGGATCCGGTTTGAAATCCTTCATTTTCGTGACATGGATAAACACACTGAAACACACGCAGACATATACATACTTCTCCCCACATCACAACCTCACCTCCTTATATATATATATATATATACACTAGCAGTATAGCCCGGCGTTGCCTGGGATTAAGCTAGGATTATTAAGTGATCAAGTGCTTTATTTCAAACCAAAATAAATAATATCGACATCAGATTTGAGCGAAATCCATTGAAATTGGTTTGGCTGAAAATGGTTTGCTGGCAATTTGATTGGGAAATCCCATAAGGAATTAGTTTATCGGTTATTTCCACTCATTGACTGTTTTTTTAAAGTTGCATTAGAGATCTGCATAGGAGAAGATTGATCTGAAGGTTTGCATTGGGGATCTGGATTGGAGTAACTTAGGAAAACTTACCAACAGCCTTAACCAAAAGATATGGGGCCTGTCCCTTCTAGGTTAACTCTATGAGCAACTTAGCCAATCACTG
>NC_142928.1:89347701-89380201 GCF_046866305.1 Octopus bimaculoides
ACTGTCATCCAACACTATATGGTGAACACGATCAATGTTTTCCTCGATGGTGGTGGTTGCAGGACGTCCACTCCTTGGGTTGTCTTCTAGATTCTCCCTTCCCCTCCAAAATTCAGCCGCACACTTTTATACTGCTGATAAAAGTGGAGCATCATCCCCTAATGTAGCATCCATATCAGCATGAATGTTGTTGGAGACTAAAACGTTTTTCTGGAGGTGCTTAGTAATACCACGATGCCAAATTTTGTCGATTTTCAAAAGAAGTCACTACTAGTTACATTCGAAGTCTTCTTCGAAAAGTAAGATGTCAGTTTACCTAGAAATAATGCTGTTACGAATAAACAGAGTTGTAATTAATGTATGCAAGATTTCACAGCTCTAGCATCACTCCTTCATTGTCAGCCTATGAACTTTTCAGTTCACCACCCTCGTAGGTACCTGTTTACATGCATACACACGGGTGCACTGGCGCACACTCGCATATACACACATACACACACGTGCAAATGCGCACACACGCACACATACACACACGTGCATACACGCATATATAATATTGCACAAACCTTGCATAAAACAGCTTTGAGATGGCTAGAATGCATTTGAACATAGGTCAGCTCAGAGCTGAAATGGGTTTCAACTGCAGGAACATCAAATACTTAGCTTTGTCAAAAGACGCAATATGGCTGTCTTGGGTCTCTGATAAACATCAAATATGAAATATAAAAACACGAACAACGATAACAATACGCTATCGGAATAATATAAACCAACGAGAATAAAATTAAATTGTAGTAAAAAATGTGATAGATGGAGTGGAGATGGAGGAAGAGATACTGAGAACAGAAATAATACTAGTGAAAGATTGTGATTTGGAGAAGAAAGGAAAATCGTTGCTGCTGTTGGGGAAAAAGGGAGTTATTCCCATATTATATATTCTGTTAGATTATTCTATTCGAATATTCCGTTAGAAGATACGCTTTCAATAAATTTACGAACATAAAATGAGGAAAAAAAAGTTTAATAAATATACTGGGGAACATGATAACTTACTTTAAGAAAGAGAAAGAAAGAGTGATTATAAGAACAACAGAGCAGAAATGAAAATGAGGTAGGAGAGAGATAGAGAGAGAGAGAGAGAGAGAAGAAAGAGAGAAAGAGGAAGGGAGAGACAGAAAGAGAGGAGGGAAAGAGAGAGGCTGAGAAAGGGAAAGCGTCAAATAGACAGAGAAAGGAAGGATAGAGAAATAGCAGGTGATATGATTAGGGAATTGCACTAAATAAAAGAGAAACCATCAGGTGATAGATAGATAGATAGATAGATAGAGAGAGAGAGAGAGAGAGAGAGAGAGAAAGAAAGAGAGAGAGGGAGAGAGAGAGAGGAGGAGGGAGAGCAAAATTCAGGTAGGTAGTGAAATGCAATGAAGAAAATATAAGAGAGAAATACTGATTACATATAAAGAAAGCTAGTGAGGAAATAGCAGTTTAAATATGAGTGTGTAGTTTCACCAAGGAAGGTGAAGTGTTTAGTAAAACTAGTAAGAGTGTAAAATAGATAATGTTTAGAATGAGAAAGAACACGTTGTTGTTATTATTTAGCACAGGTGAACCTTGGTTGGACAGATCTAAATCAAGGTTCTTTCATCTTAGACTATTCCGTTGTTTTTAGCTATGTAGCAACCACGTTATTCGCTGGCTTCTTTTTACAAGACAGTAGAGTATGACTGAAGGGAATTTGGTTACTGCTTCACGCAGGTCAACTGAATGCGTAATGAATTTCTCGCGAGAAAAGATAATGAAAGACAGGGTGAAAGAGAAGGAATGGATGTGAAGGATGAAAATAATTTGAGATAATGAGAGAAAAGTTAAAGAGAGAAAAGTTAAAGAGAGAAAAACGAAAGAGAAAGATAATCAGTAAAAAAAAAAAAAAAGAGAGAGAGAGAGAGAGAGAGAGAGAGAGAGAGAGAGAGAGAGAGAGAGACAGAGAAAGAAAGAGAGAAAGAGAGAGAGAGAGGAAAGAAAAGATATATAAAGAAGAGATGTGGAAAGAAGAATGACAATAACTGAAAGACTAATGCGTGAAGAAACACAGGAGACAAAAAGAAACAAAACATGCTAAGAACCAATAGCAAATATGTTCCAAAACAAAAACGAAGGGAGATTAAATATATTGAGAGTAAGTAATAGAGAGAAAAGAAGAAAATTAAAACAGGAGAACTGATGATCATAAAGTAAAAGTATTAGAGACAAAAAAATATCAGAATCAACAAAACACTCGAGATAACGATATAGAATTGAGTATGTTGAATTAAGAACTAACTGGAATCAAACAGACTAAGTAACAAATGTAGTATGATGAAAGACAACCAGCGTTGTCAGAAAATTGCAATTATTATTGGGAAGTACAACTGAATCTGAAGAAAGTTATTCGCTTGTTAATGCAAGAACACAACCCCCCCCCCACAAAAAATAACAAGACAAACGTTTTTATTGTTTTATTTATGATTGAACAGCCATCTTACATCTGTTTCAAATTAATATATTTCCCACGTTCTAAAGCAAATTTTTTAGTCTGTGTATGTGTTGTTGTTGTTGTTGTTGTTATTATTATTATTATTATTATTATTATTATTATTATTATTATTATTATTATTATTATTATTGTTATTATTGCTTTTCTTTTGGTTTCTTCAACGAATTTTTATGAATCTCCATGTTCCAATATATGGGCGAGTAATATAAAATTAAAGGTCCCCGATCGGTTTCGATTCCTCTTTGAAGATATCTCAGTTCACTCATGTCATCAATACTGTTGGAGAAGGCATGAATATTGTAATATCCTTATTCGTCTTGCATACAGGCCAGGGGCTTTGTGTATTGTCAAATGATATCAATCAATTCGATCTATATAAGCAGCGAGAAACTCCGTTCCTGACAGCTTATCTTTTGCTTTGCAGCTTATCAATGAATTCAATCAATATTACCGAGCGTCATAAAGTAGAAATTAAGCTCACAGAGATTTAAATCCGATACCGTATCCGCTTTCGTTTACTAGTTATCGCCCTTTTATTCCCTTCTAATCAGCGAGAAATCAACGTAACACATGCTATTCTTTCAGAATTGAAAGAAGATGATGAAAATGGTAATAATGATAACAATAATTAACGGAACCCATAACAAAACCAACCAAAAGAGAAATAATGCTGGACAGATAATCATAAATATTATAAAATAGTAATGTGTTTGTGTAACTCATAAGAGTTACACAGACACTAGCCCTCCAAAAACACACTTGTCCTCCCAAAACATAGAAGAATAAACTCATGCTGTAAATACCCAACATGAAGGAGAGTTCTTCTTCTTCTTCTTCTTCTTCTTCTTCTTCTTCTTCTTCTTCTTCTTCTTCTTCTTCTTCTTCTTCTTCTTCTTCTTCTTCTTCTTCTTCTTCTTCTTCTTCTTCTTCATAACAACAACAACAATAACAACAACAACAACAACAATAATGATAATAATAATAATAATAATAAGCAGGAGTAATCGCATAGACAGTAGACGAGCTGAACTGCTTAGACAGAAAGACAAGGAAGTTGCAGACTAGATATGGGATACTCCACCCTAAAAGTGACATATACAGGCTGTATGTACCAAGAAAAAGAGGGGGAAGAGGGCTAATTGGATGCAAACACAGCATTAGAGCAGAAGAAAACAACATAGCATGGTATGTAAAAAATGTCACAGAACCGCTACGAACATAAACTCGAAGGCATCAACGGAAATGATAATGCAAACATCCTATAGGATTTTATGATTCAGTGCGACCATGAGATGGAGAATAGGAAACCAAGCATAGTGTTAATTGAGAAAGAAAGCAAACAATGCTGGATCATAGATATAGCATGTCCAGCTGACAACAAGGTATGCGATATGGAAGAAAGAATAGTCGATAGATATGACAGGTTAGCTTGGGAGGTGAAGCAGTTGTAGTCACTGAAAAAGGTGGTAGTTGTACCAATAATTGTCGGAGTCCTGGGAACAGTGAGCAAAAATCTCAAGAAGTAAGTGGAACAGAAAGAGGCTGCAATAAGGGTGGGTCACTTGCAGAAAACAGCACTGCTTGGAACCGCTCGAACACTCCAGACGGTGCTCGAAAATAAGAGTTGTTACCTTAGTTCACTGGTAGTGAACAGCTGAGATCGTAGTACATTTTCAGCGTTAGAAGGTGTGTAAAGACAATCATAATAATAATAATAATAATAATAATAATAATAATAATAATAATAATAAAAATATTAATAATAATAATAATAATAATATATGTATATATAAATATATATATACATATGTATATATATATGTATATATATATATATATATATACATATATATATATATATATATATATATATATATATATATATATATAAATATATATATATATATATATATATATATATATATGTATATATATATATATATATATATATATATATATATATATATATATATATATATATATATATATATATATATATATATATATATATGTGTGTGTGTGTATATATATACTCGTAAAACTAAGTGTTCCGCAATGTATCTTCTCAGTACATGTAAAGAAAAGTAGCAATTAAAGGAAATAGCTTCATTTATATAAAAGATCAATAATAAAAAAAATAACATGCAAAAAAAAAAACAGAAACAAAGACACAATACAACGGAGAAAGTATCAAATATAACTGTTAACGGATATGGATGTATAAACGCCCTCGAGTAGGTTGGAAGTTATATGCACACTCACTCATAACAGCATCCACGAAGATGTAAACATATGTGCAGCGTTGGATGTTCCTGAACCAGTTGTCAACCATCCCATCCGTGAGGGATCCATGCCCGATGGGTCGAAACGATTGTAATGGTTATTAAAAATTCTCGAATATTCCATCTTCTGTCTCTCTTCAACCAAATACGCAGCGAACACTGTGAAAGTGATCGTGCTTTACCAGTAAGCAAACCGGTATAAACCATTCGTTTTATTATCTAATATATATATATGGGAGAATATACAAAAAATAACAACAGACGAGGACAGGTGGTGTAAATAACAAAAGTATATATTAGTATGACGCTCGGGAATACGGAAAGTCTTTGACGTTTCGAGCTACGCTCTTCAACAGAAAGAATACGGAGACAAGGAGAAAAACATGGAGAAAAAAAAAAAAAAAATGAATAGTGTTCAGTCAACGGTCAAGTTGTGAGTGTTTATTGGGCGAAAACACCTAAAGCTCCACGATGCTCCGACAGGAGATGGTGGCGAACCCTGCTGTACTCTCCCACCACAACTTTCTCTTACTTCCTGTTTCTGTTGTGCCTGTAATTCAAAGGATCAGCCTTGTCACACTGTGTCACGCTGAATATCCTCAAGAACTACGTTATGGGTACACGTGTCTGTGGAGTGCTCAGCCACTTGCACGTTAATTTCACGAACAGGCTGTTCCGTTGATCGGATCAGCTGGAACCCTCGACGATGTAAGCGACGGAGTGCCAACAACAACAATATATATATATATATATATACAAACATACATGCTATATACTTGGAATTGAAATCCGCTTCCAAACGCTATTTCAAAATCATTCTGCATAACCTTCGACAACACAGTGTTCAATGCAAGATTCCATTGTTAACCTTTACTTCATTTCTCATTAGTGCAACAAGACAACAACATGACTTACAAGATTTTATCACGTATATTTTTTTTTTTCTTCTTTCTTTAAAGCCCATACTTTTGTTTTTATAACATATATCAACTCAACTATTCTTAGAATTCAAACTAGAATTCAATAACTCAATTTACTTTCACTCATACAAACACACAAACGCATGCGCATATACACATTACATGTATGTGCATGTAAATGTATTTATATATTAATATATCTACCTGTATATGTGTGTATCATATACATACGTCTATATATATACGTATATATGTATATGTATATATATATATATATATATATATATATATATATATATACACATATACATATATATGTGTATATATGTATATGTATATATATATGTGTATATATATTTATGTATATACAATATATAAACATATGTACGTATGTGATATATATGAACATATATATATGTATGTATATATGTATATATGTATGTACATTTATATATATACATACATATAACATAAGTTTATATGTATTGTATATACATATGTGTGTGTGTTTGTGTGTTTTCATACATACATATATACATACATACAATAATATATATATCTATATCTATATCTATATATCTCTCTCTCTATATATATGTATGTATATATATATATACATACATATATAAGCATGTATGTATAAACTTCTAATGCGTGATCCATAGATGAAAGGACGACCTCCACGAAAAACAATCAAAAGCAAACGTACAACATCACATAGAATTTGAATAAGACTAGCTGTTGTTGCCGTACTTGTTATTGCTTTGCCTGAGAGAATTTCAGTAATTAATGCTCATGTTGAACATCTTTTCCATATAAAAAAAATATAAAAAATGTAAATTCCGCTATTTGCTTCTATTTTTCAATGTGTTTTCAATGCTAGATGATGGCTGTTAATTTCTTTTCGTTTTCTTGAATCCGACATTTACACACATACGAACACCAACAATGTATACACTGAAAATATACATACACACATGCTATCCAGATATGATCCTACTGATACTTTACCAGATACTTTGATGAATACATTTGCACACATTTCCTTGTTTGTCCACCTACATATCTTTATGTAGCTTCTTACATCTGTAAGACTATCATGTATGTATTTAGTTTGTAGAACATTCTCACGACATATTTACTTTCCATTAAGTCATGTTGTTGATATTCCTAATCTGTGTCACTATATCTCCTCTATTTGTTTATCTAAATTGATTACTCTTCGTCTCGTCAACTGTAAGAACAAGCCTTGTTGAGGTGGTCCAATAAAGCAGAAACAAGTCTGTTGCTTTAACCAGTTAACTAAATCAACTGTAAACTGCATTGTCTGGTGCTCTAGCATGGATGTAATCCAATGATTGAAATAAGATAAAGAGTAAAGAGATTGTACAAAAATTTCCATCAACTGATCTTTTTTCGGAATTACCTCCTTTACAATTAAAAAAAAAAAATTTTAACACCCATAGAAAGGGGTTTTCAATTCACTGTATAACATTTGTGAAACTCATTTGAATTTGAGTTTTGAGTGTGATTCTGACTTTTATATACGTAATTATCAGTATTGATTTGTTTCGTGGACATAATTTGGGCAAAATTAGTATAACTCTGAACAAAATGCATTGAGTTATTTTCAGTGAGTAAGGTAGCGAGCTGGCTGAACTGTTAGAGAGTAGGAAAAATGCTTTGTGGCATTTCTTCCGACTCATTACGTTAAAATTCCAGCTAAGTCGACTTTGCTTTCCATTCCTTTTGGGATCGATAAAATAAGTACTTGAGTCGATGTGATCGACTTATCGCTTCCCTCAAAATTACTGGCCAAAATTTGAAACTGTTTTTTGGCTCGAATCCCTTTGCATCTCATTTCAAACACCGTTGTGGTGAACTCAGTCTTCCGGGGTTGATAAAATAAAGTACTAACCAAGTGCTGGAACTTAATTTAATGAAAACGATACTAATTTCATACTAGAATGCATATCAACATACACTCAAAACATCATACCCAAGCATTATACCCACACTCAAAACGTGCAGGTTTCTGTTAGTGTTAAATGCCAATATTTATTTTTCAGATTTGTGTAGTCAGTTGACAGATGTATTTCAGCAGCGGACTAAATAAATATCTTGGATGTTTGTGTATTGATTTCAAATTTTGGCACTAGGCCAGCTATTTAGCAAGACGGGGTAAGTCGATTACAGCAACTTCCAACGTTCAAATGGTTCTTGTTTTATGAACCCCGAAAGGATGAAAGGCAAACTCAACCCCGGCATTTGAATTCAGAACGTTAAGTCGGAAGAAATGCTGCTAAGTATTTTTCCACGGCGTGATAACGATTCTGCTAGCTCACCGCCTTGTCAATGACCATGTATTGCGAATCGATTTAAACGGCTATATCTAATTTTTTTTCGTGAAAGTTGTCGATTTGCATTCAATGTATAAAATTAGTATTTTTTTGTCGTGCGAATTTAGTTAGGGCTTGCTGTTTTTTAAGCCCAGATCAAGCCGGCTGACTCCGATTTTGATTAAACTGGGTCCGCTTGTGATCATCTCCGTATTCTCAGACCGTATATCTAGAACTAGATTATCTCAGTATGACACAATGAGACTCGTAAGCAGGCGTATACTGAACTATCTATAAAATGGTATAGATGCAGACTATCCACAACAATCCAATTACATAGTACTCAAGTATAAATAAATACTGGTACTTGTAAGCTCTACTTGTTGGGTATTTCCTAGTTCCTATTCAGAACTGCAAATGTTCTATACTGTATATAACTGAAGACCAAGAGGTAAGTGGAGATTTATTCACGTCCAAAACTTTTTTATTAAAAAGTTTTCTACAGCATATATAACAATGACCAACATATGTTTCTATTGCAGCGACTGCACATTGCTTTGTATGCAATTATGCATCTTAGTCGCTGCAGTTTCATCAAGAGTTCATCACTTACGGCGTTTTCAAAGTGAACTAATTCAAACAAGCTTCCTGCGTAGGTATTCAGTTGAAAGTGATAGCATTACTTTTTAAATCGAATTGAATTCTGGTTTGATAATCACCTCCATTGCTATTACAGTTGAATCATGGTCTTAAAACCATTATTTATATTACAATTAATTGCAGTAGTTTTGTTTATATATATTGCAGTATTAAGTCTAGTACAACAATGGGGATACTGAACTGAACTAAAGAGGCATTTGTCTTATATTTCAGTGAAATCTCCCTCAAATCACAGCTTACGCTCTAAAAAAATAAGGTCACATTGAATAATTTAGTTCCATATACATTATTTATATATTTATACATATATATGGTCGCTCTAATATGTCTTCTCTGAGTTGAATAAAAATTTCTCTGACAAAACATTTAAGGTGCATGTAGAAACAATAATTTAAGGTGATGTTATTGGTGTATATATAGCTCCAGGTCAATCCTGATCGATTAGGTCTAAAATGAAACGCATTATATTCGTGATCCTCTCACATAATTTTGTTTTCAGACAATATTTTCAGGACTGCTTTATCCAATGTATTTCCTTTTATAGCAATAGAATGTGATGAGTCAGCCTCAAGATAGACAATTGTGTAGAGTAGAGTCTCCCTCATTGGATTGTTATAGTGATGTTGATATTAGTGTTGTTGTTGTTAAGCACATTTATGACCAAAGGTATTCTAGTAGTAACCATTTTATCTTGTATATATGCCTTTCCTTAGACTATAAGCGTGATCTGAATGAGATTTAACTGCTGTGTGAAGCAAATTGAATAATCATATAAAGGCTGCCCTTTTAGCTCGATGGCTATGATGTTAATGATAATTGTGATAATGACAGTGGTCGTTATGATACTGTTGCCTTTAATTGTAATGAGAATGGTGATAGTGATGGCGGTGGTTGTATTGACAGCAGGGTTAGTGTTCTTGCTGTTATTGATGTCCAGCTCTAGGTCAACACTGATTAAGTAGATATACGATGATAGCTATTCCAACCGTGATCGTCCAGTTGATTTTATTCCTATGTACAGGGAACTTAGGAACTAAACTGCTCAGCATCTCCTTTTTAAAGACAGTTGGGTAGAATTTGAGGGCGATTTCGTTGCTATTTTTAGGAGTGCTTATCCATTAGCTTGTAGGGCCAATATTATTGTTGCTATTGTTTATGCCCAGGTCAGTTCTGATCGAGCATATCTATGAACAAAGTCCTTTCTACTGAGACCAACCATCGTTTACCTATGTGTGAGGAGATTTGGACCAGTTTACACGTCCTCTAAGATAGTTGAATGTGATTTGAAGGATATTTGGCTAGTTTCCAAGGAGCTCCACCGACTAATTAAAGGCTGTGCCGGCTTGTAGGGTTAGTGTGCTTTTGGTGTCGCTGGTACTAATGAAAATAATAGTGATGGTTTGAAAACAAAAACAAAAATAAACCTAGTGATAAAATGCACGTGTTTCAAGTTGATGGTGATGACGCATCGCTGGTGCGGTGGCTGGTGGTGATGGAAATAGAAGTGCTGGGTGAATGTAACAAGAGAGTACAACAGACACGATAACACAAAAGCAAATTTATCTTCATGTTTAGATAACACGAAATATTAATGATTTTCTTTTTCCTCCTCCGAGTGTGGAGAAACAAACACACCTATATATATATATGTATATATATATATATATATATATATATATATATATATATATATATATATATATATATATATACATACATACATACATACATACATACATGCATACATACACATCTCTCCTATTTCTTTTTTTATGTATTTATTTGTTAGAGATATTCATTTTTTTTCTGAAATAAAATTTAGATTTTATTTCTTCCGTTGATTTGTTTTTTTCTCGTCTTCATTTTCTCCATTGTTTCATCAATTGCTTCTGCTCTGAACACCCGGCAATGTATGTATGTGTTGGGTGAGGTGTGTGCTGTGTGCTGTGTTTGCGTGCGTGTTCGTGCGTGCGTATGTGTGAATATTCATGGTCTCAAACATATTCTCACGAACTGTGTCTCTTGCATAAAACACTAATAGAAATTCATGTTTGTATCACTGTTTCAAGTATGTATGTATGTATGTATGTATTTATGTTTGTATGTATGTATGTATGTATGTATGTATGTATGTATGTGTGAGTGTGTATGTATGTCTACACATACATATACATATATATACATACATGTATATATATGCGTATACGCATACATATCTATATATACGTATATTTATATATGTGTGTGTGAGTGTGTGTATGTATACATACTTACGTCGTGGCACTCCGTCGGTTACGATGAAGAGGGTTCCAGTTGATCCGATCAACGGAACAGTATGATCGTGAAATTAACGTGCAAGTGGCTGATCTCTCCACAGACACGTGTACCCTTAACGTAGGTTCTCGGGGATAATCAGCGTGATACAGTGCAACAAGGCTGGCCCTTTGTAATATAGGTACAACAGAAAGAGGAAGAAAGAGTGAGAGAAAGTTGTGGTGGAAGAATACAGCAGGGTTCACCACCACACCCTGCCGGAGCCACGTGAAGCTTTTGGTGTTTTCGCCCGGTCTGGGAATCGAAACCGCAATGCCACCACTGCGAGTTCACTGCCCTAACTATTGGGCCATTGCGCCTCCACACATACTTACATATGTATATGTCCACACACACATATATATGCATGTGTATTTTTCACTAGAAATATATTCTAAGCATTCTTCGTCTCCTAAACCAATCTGTTTTCGTGTATTTTGTTTCTCTTTGTCTCTCTCATATATTTACCAACGATATATCATTCCTTCCACTCTTCCCTAAAGCTGTTACGACTTCACTCTGTGGATAGATACCTGTTTTTCTGTCTGTCTTTTTGCCTTTACACCTAATTGCGTCGATATTAATTCATGTGTGGAATAATACTATTCGTCCATCTTATTATTATTCTGTTACCGAAATTTAGGAGCACCGTACTCTGCCTAGTGGTACTAGAAATTTAGAAACGAAAAGCAAAGAAACAACCCACCAAATATCTGTGAAATGAAATACTGGAAAATATAGAAGACGCAGTATTTGAATAGATCGGTTTTTAGTTCAGTTGGTCAAACAAAGGGCATATTTTGGTCTAATTAGACTGTCTTAGTGAAGCATATTGCACTCAATTAGAAAGAATACTAGTAATCCGTCTGTCTGTCTGTCCGTTCACACGTACGTCTGTCTATCTATCTATCTATCTATCTATCTATCTATCTATCTATCTATCTATCTATCTATTCTACTGTCTGATTATTTCAAATTTTCTCTAAGGAAGGAATTGGTTTCTAACAAAGATACAAAGCTCTCCATAGTTGGAATGTAGATAATAAAAGCAATGTCACACTTTAAACTTGAGAAAAATCTTGCATACTTTTACTGTTTCACTTGTAATTGCAATGTGCGAATTAGTTGGTTGATTTCTTTTTCTGAAACTCATAGCTTATCCAGATTGTTACTAAGGCAAGTGCAGTGATTCTTAACTATCTATCTACACATATATATGTGTGTGGATATAAATATACTCACATACCGTGAAACGGGGTTACTTTGAGCAGTTTTATACTTTATATTGCAATAATTTCATAACCCTTTTTTTTCAATCTTAACTAAATTTCACTCTGTTCGAGGAACTAAATAGGTAAACTGAGATATGAAATAAGAATAAGTCGTAGTCAATATTTGATTACTTTTTTATATATAATTGTTGCTGTTCAAAGTAACTCCTGATTTGGCGTTACTTTGAACAGTATTTTTTTTTACGTAAGGGCAAGCACTCTCAAATTCATAACATCAAATGGAAACTCCCATTCTGCAACAGCTGTAATGTGAGTAACAAACTCTGCTTTTTCTTTTTCACTGAGCATTGAAGAGTGACCAGGTTGCCTGCTATGCTTATTGTTCAATCTATGGTTCAGAGTTCCGACTGGAATTTTATAAACAACACTGGCTTTTCGAAAGGTAATTTTCTTTGCTTTAATATCTATCACTGCTTTATCCAGACTCTTTTGGCTATAGGATTTATAACTTCGAGAGCCAGGTTTTCTATCATAATTCTTGGCATAACTATTTGGTTAATGCTAATCACGATCCAAACTACAAGTTGATCTAAAAAAAAAAGAGGAAACAGAATATGGTTTAAAGAATTAGACTTTGCAACAAAAAGAAAAACTGATTCTGGTTAGCAAGCCATAATAAAAGAAAATGATACATTTGGAGTTATAACTCATTGATTCTAAGGGTGAAATATTGTCCATAAATAAAAAAAAAACATTTAAAAATCTTAAATAATTAACTTATATTGGGCACTATTAGTTTGAACCGTAGTAGCAGCTTGCTTACTGCCGGAAACAGTGATCGAGGTTACTTTGAACGCCGTTCAAAGTAACCCCGCTGGATAATCAAATGATGGGGAATATGTCATGTTACACAAGTTTTTACAAAGATACCAAAGTTATAAAAGCACTTCAACACAAAATTATTAACTAGTTATATTAACATCATATTTTAACAAAAGCTTGTATCTTTTATGCAAGAAGTGCTTTAGCTATTGACAAAAGTATTCATATCTTGTAAAAATGTTTGTTTTGCTGGAATTTGAAGAAGTTGACAAATTCTTTCTTTGAGTGGATAATCAAAGTTATATTAACAAATTTTACTTTATGTATCGAAATTATACTATCATAGAAATATAATTCTAAAGTTTAACAACACATTTAAACAATTTTGTAAGAAATTTTAGTAACAAGCAATAAAAGGAAACAAAATATATTTTGTTCAAAGTTGTCCCGGTGTTCAAAGTAACCCCATTTCACGGTATATATATATATATATATATATATATATATATATATGTGTGTGTGTGTGTGTGTGTGTGTGTGTGTGTGTGTGTGTGTGCGTGTGTGTGTATATTCGCCCTTCAATAATTCCAAACTCCCCTATAAAATATTTTTCCTGGCTTCTATTCCTTCGTCTGCTTCTTTTTCTCCCTCCCTTATTTGCTATTCCTGTTTCTCATTCCATCCATATATTTTCTCTTTCGTCTGATGAAGAACTAACGTTCGAAACTTTAAGTCTCTTTCTATCCCATTAAGTCGTTAAACTATGCATATCTTATTTGTTGATTACACTGTGTTGTACATTTTTGCTCATTATATATATATATATATATTAGTGGTTACCCCAAAAAACCCGGAATTTTGCAATGTTATTTTGTTCACTTAGTTTTACGTGTTTACACTTTTATCATCTTTAAAGTATTTTCCATTTGAAGCAATGCATCGGTCCAGACGCATTTGCCACTGTTCGAACTGTGCTGGAACTCTTGCGAAGTGATGCCTTTTAATACCACCGTTATTTTTACTTCACCTCTTCGAAATCTACAAATTCCTTAACCCAAGCTTTCGTCACCAGTAATGACCTTGGCGAAAAGGTCCGGATCAACTTCCAACTGTTCTTTAGGTTCCTGAAAGAGGTTGGTCTTCAAGCGATAAGTGACCATTCCTAAAGCGTGAAAACCACTTGTAAATTTGTGTTTTGCTCGTGGCAGCGTCCTTGTAAGCTGTTTGAAGCATGACGACTGTTTCGGCCACCGTTTACTCCAAAAGAATCTCACGGATGTATGCTGTTCTTTCTTTTCAGCCATCGCAAAAATCAATGAACAGGGGAGAAGCACTGCAAAACAAAGACGCACCACGTGGCAGAACGCCTGCAAGCGACGACGCTGGTCGGCAGACTGATGCTTGAGGGTTGCATCAAATGGTTTCTAGTAGCGGAAGCCCGAACTACAAAGGGCTTGTCCTCCAGAGAACGTTTCCGGTTACTTTTGGGTACCTCAGGGAAAGAGTGTGTGGGTGATAGGAAATATAGTGATGCTGACTGAACATCAGAAAAAATACTTCAGGAATGCGTATTGCACGCTAAACCCAAGCAAAATTACATACGAGACCCTACGATATTATATATTTAGTATGCAGAACATTTCCCTGGAGTATATTATCCCAGCCTTAATGTCTGATGAAGTGCCACCTGTTCCTCAGTTCAAATAAAGCCAGAAGCGATTCTTCTTACGTATTGTGCCAATTATCTTATTACGCACCTCAATTTAGCAAGTTGAATTCCTTGCGGTATTCTCTTTGTTTCCCTTTAATCAAATCATCTAAAAATGCCTATCGTGTACAGTAGTTGATTCAAACGACTATATTTAACTGTTCTCATTAAAATTTATACTTGTAAAAATGTCAATAGTTTTCTTCAGAAAAGTCATTTTTTTTCCTTATATTTTGTATTTTCAGAAATTCATTCTCATAATTTCTTCTTATTTTTCGTTGGTAAACTGTGTTTTGTTTAGAAACATTTTTTGTGGATATTCAATTAAAAGTACAATTGATAACTTGGCAGTTATAACTGTGAATTGATGTGTCTGAGTTGCGTGAAATTATATAGTCTCGAATGCACCAATTAAAATGTTTGTGATATTGAAATTAAAACATTTTTGCCCACATCGTTTACATGGATGCAAAATCGAAAATATCCATCAATTCTCTTAGTTGATATTTATCATGTTTCTGTTGTACTTGTGCTACATTTTTCTAGAAACAACACCGCAGATTAAAGGTATTATCATGACGTTGACTTAAGTTTTGCAGATCGAATCCCGCAACGGATATCAATGATATTCTAACCTGTATGCTATATGTATGCACAGCAAATCATGATTAGGTACAACAATTAATAGTCCTAAAGCAACAAGTGTTGTGCTTATTGACGAGCGTTTCATGAACTTATAATACGAGGTATAATTACTTTTATGTGTGATGTTTGGTGAGCGATAAAGTCGTCAAGGTACATTTGTTCTTGATACATTACACGAAAAACATGTTTTGTTTTTTTTTAGATATGTTACAACGATACAATAAGTAATCTAATACATGACCGAATGAAGGCGCATGACTCAGTGGTTAGAGCATCGAGGTCACAACCTCATGAGGTAGTGAGTTCAATTCCCGGAACATGCTGTGTGATGTGTTCTTGAGCAAGATACTTTATTTCATGTTACTCCAGCTCACTCAGCTGTAGAAATTAGTTGCGACGTCACTAGTGAGTGTCAAGTTGTAACTGCTTTTGCCTATCGCTTGGATAACTTCGGTGGCGTGGGGAGGGATGGTATGCCTGGGCAGCTGCTGGTCTTCCATAAACGACCTTGCCCGGACTTGTACCTCGGAGGGGAACTTTCTTGGTGCAATCCCATGGCCATTCATAAACGAATAATTTAACTCGAGCATTGTATTTACTAATTATATTTTTTCGTTTTCTTTTGCCGAGCCGCTAGATTACGGAGTGTTAGGAGACAAACACAGACACACATGCATACATACATGCATGTATTCATATACATACATACATACATACATACATACATATATATATATATATATATATATATATATATATATATATATATATATATATATATATATATATATATATATATATATATATATATATATATATACATATATATATATATATATATATATATATATATATACATATATATATATATATATATATATATATATATATATATACCACAGGCTTCTTTCAGTTTCCGTTTACCAAATACATTCACAAAGGTTTGGTCGGCCCAAGGCAATAGTAGAAAACTGGGACTAAACACGGAATCACGTGGTTGAGAATCAAACTTCTTAACACACATCCGCGTCAAGGAAAATGCAAACATCTCACTGTAACCCCATTTTCCCCCATTAACGCATAATAACATGTTACAGCATTTGTGTATAATTTGAGGAACCCAATAGAAATTGTTTGTATATCTTCATATACATTCAGGTATAATATATATGAATTTATGTGGGCTGTGTGTCAAGAAGTATGCTGCTTCCCAACCACAAGATTCCGGATCCAGTCTCAATGCATGGCCCCTAGGACAAATGTTTTCCACTATAACCACGGGCTGAGCAAAGCCTTGTGAGTGGATTTGGCAGACGGTAACTGACAGAAAGAAGCCGTTGTATATATATATATATATATATATATACAACCGGTGTTGTTTACGTCCACGTAACTTAGCGGTTCGGTAAAAGAGACTGATTGAATAAGTACTGGGGTTGATTAGTTCGACTAAAATTCTTCTAGAATTTGTCCCAGCATGGCCGCAGTCTAAATAAAAAGTTCGAAGCTTTAGAGAGATCAATAACTCCACTAGCTACCGAGAATTTATCATTTTTTGAAGTGAGTTGGGTTGATTCATTTTGTGTATTGGACGTATGTCACGTGGCCTCAGTCTTAGATGAATTCTTAATCTAATGTCAATGCGTCTAGCCAAATTCTTCTCGTACTCCATACTCCAGCACACTCTCCAAATCGCGTATTAAATCATGTATTCATTCTATATTACGTTGTATTTTGTGATGTTTATTTAACTTCGATAACTCATTGATAGAAAGAGAATGAATAAGAAAGAGAGAGAGGGAGAGAGAGAGAGAGAGAGAGAGAGAGAGAGAGAGAGAGAGAGAGAGGGAGAGAGAGAGAGAGGAGAGAAACTGTGTGAACGTATATGTAATGCGTATGTGTATATGTAAATGGATTCTACAACTGTTGAATACGATTCCAAAGAGAAGTTGAAATCGTGACTCAGTGAATTGCTGTCATGTTTACATTAAATTCAAACCTCTCCACCAGAACAAAATACGAAACTAAACACAAGGCAAAAAGTTTTAAAACAAGGAGAAAACTCCCCCACCAAAAAAAAAACAAAACAAACAAAACAAAAAAACAAGCTAGGTAGTAAGGAAAAACAAAATGTAAATAGATCGGTGAATATTTCGGGTATTCGATCGATAGAATTGCCTACTAATTATAGTGACTTAAACGCTGGCTAAATCAGACGTTCTGATATTCTCCATTTGAGAACGAATTCATGTGATCTCAGTAGCGGCGCTTGAAATCCACACTGCCGTCAAAGTAGACGCTAGCCTGGTGTGAAAGTGGGGTTATTATCCATTATTAATATACGACATTATAGCATGAACAAAAACCATCCAACGGACAAAGTTGGGAGACCCGATAATTACAGACATCCCTACTAGCAGTGACTTTAGGATTGACACCTATTCTGATCTCATTCATTTCATTCATTATCCTGATTCTCTGTATAACCAGTTACCATCTTTAATTCATTTAAAGATTACTTAGCGAGATTCTCGACCTGAATGAGCGCTCCGTTTCACCACATTGACTTTAACTTTATCTTCCCCCCTCCTCTCTCCCTCTCATCTAATCAACATCTGTCATAGAAAACCTCGTCCCTCACATTGCCTCTTATTTCTTCTTCTCTAATTCTGTTCCCATTTCCTACGCAGCTTATATCCTCTCTCTCTTTGCCTTTCATTTCTTATTCTCTCTCCCCTTCCCCTTCACTCTTTAAATCTGGCACTACTATGAGAACTGGTTTTGCTAACTTCCTCCTGATGAAAGAGACTGATCTTATACTAGTATCAGCTATGTGACAGTTTACTGGTTCCATACCCAAGACTTTTTACATATTCCGTCCGTATATTATGAACATTACATTATTACGTAAATCCGATCTTCATGAAACAGCTGTCGAGTTAAGAAATTATGTATTCTCTTCTAAGTATTCTGTATATTTTATGCATTCTGTTTAAACTTTATATGCATGCATATATATATGTTTATGCGCGTGTGTGTGTCTGTCTGTGTTTGTCCCCCCCATATCGCTTGAAAATCGATGTTAGTATGTTTACGTCAACGAATGGTTGCAGTCGAATAACTGAAATAGGTAAAATATAAAAGAATATATATATATTTTATGTATGTATACATTTATATATACATACACACACATACATATAGACGTATATATATATATATATATATATATATATATATATATATATATATATAAATACATGATTGCATATATGTATGCACACACACACACACACAAACACACACACACACACACACACACACACACACACACATATGGTAAATGAAAGACGGAAGATGGAATACACGAGATTTTTTTTATTAATCACGACATTTGTTTCGACACATCTACCATCGGTCCCTCACGGGTGGAATACTCAACAACCGGTTCAGGAGCATCTGGCGGTGCGGATGTGCCTCATCGGCTGATAAACTCAAAATAACAGTTCTTCAACGTATCTTCTCATTTCGGAGAGAGAAAAGCAGCAAAACGAAGGAAATGTCGTCATTTACATAGCAGATCAAAAATAAAATTACATGTCCAAGCTTAATTGTGTCTATCTGCATTTCTACCTGTATATATATGTGCATATACTTGTAGATGTATATAATAACATATAATAACATGTTTGCGTCTGTGCATACACATGTATATATGTATGTACGCGCACTACATCTCAGTAGACAGCAGTCTAGTGACTGAAATTAGGAAAACAGTGTATATATATATATATATATAATTTCAATACGGAGCATATCTCTTAAAATGCCTTAGTAGTGAAATCCCTGAACTGCAGGGTGGTCTTTATAGAAATGATGCTTTGTTCATTATTCATAGTAATAGTAAAGCCGTCCTAGGAAAAATGCGGGAAAACAATCATAAAATTCTTCCAAAGCTTTCATCTAGGACTCGCGTTCGAATACGCGAGGAAGGTAGCTAATATATATATTTCTTCATTTTATTTTTATAGTGTATTTTATTTATTTTTTAAATTTACATTATACAATATTATTAGATTTTGTATTTTGTATACCTATTTACCCTCGTATACACTGGTGTAACATTCTATGGTTTGCGGAGGGGTTGAAACTTCTCTCTGCGGTCAAGCATGGTAAGATATAATGCAATATGGTACTTACATTTATATTTTCTAGTTATTTATAATTACATTTAATAATTATAATATATTCTTTATAAATATATATATATATATATATATATATATATATATATATATATATATATATATGTGTGTATATACATACATACACACACACACACACACACACACACACACACACACACACACACACATATATATATATATATATATATATATATATATATATATATATTTCTATGTTAATTTTGTATATATATATGCCATATTTTTATATCTTCTTATATCCCAACATCCTTTAAGATTTTCATTAATGATGGAATTTTTTACATAATTATATTTTTAAATTAGTTTATTTGTTATAGAACCAATTATCTCATTTTTTTTTTGGCCTTTGATCCCTGTTTTTTCAATCAATAGAAAATGTGTACCTCTTTCTCGGATGAATTCTGAATGTAATTTGGGTTCATTGTTTGAATGGTTTTATCATGACCACCTTAAAGTTTGCTAGGATGAAGTATTATGAAACTTCTATTTTATATAAAAGTAATCTACTTTTTAGTGCTTAAATTGGTTTATATATCCTTCTTATCTTACCTGGTCCTTATTTCCCTTTCTAAATTTTAAAATTTTATTTTTATTATACATAATATAATAATATATAGATTTTGCTATACATTGGTTATATCCTTTTCCCTACTGTACTTCTAATGCCTATTTAGATCTCGTTGTAACGTCCTTTGTTTTCTATTGTAGTCCTCTTTAACTGATAATAATAAAATAACTTATGTCACCCCTACTCTCCCTATTTCTGGTCACATACCACTATCTTACTGACTTCTGAGGTTTTTTCTTTATGTGGACATAGGGAATTTATAGTCATAGTGAATTAAGGTTTGAGAGAGTAACTGACTATAGTTAATTTATTATCACAAGTTAGAACTTAACTGTCAACCCCCAGTGGTTTTAATTCTTAGTAGACGTAGTATAATGGTTGCATTAAAACTTTTGATGGTGATAAGGAGATAGATAAAATTTTAGCTAAATTACCATCTCATGACCCCCACTATTATTCTCTTCTGCCACTCCAAATTATAGTTGGGGTATTTTTCTCCCTAAGTTCATTCTGCTACAGTAATAGCAGCATATAATTCTTTCATTCTCTAGTTCTGATAAAATATTAGCTAAAAATTAAAATGTAATATTTTGCATTCGAAGATGGCGCTTCATTGTTCGATTAAATGGGGCCGCCTGAAACAGTCGTAATGCACTAATCCTTTGACATCCTTGTTACTTATTTCGCTTATATATATATATATATATATATATATATATATATATATATATATATATATATATATAGAATAATAAGGTAGTCAGAGCGTTGGATGAGTATACATATATATTTGTTTATATTTTATTTACATTTTTAGTGCTTTCTTCCATTGACTGATTTGTCAAAAAGTGGTTTGCTGTTAGATTTCTTGGACTTTTTATATATAAAACTTTTGTGGGATTTGCCAAGCAAAGGAGAAGAAAGAAGAAAAATATTTTTGAGAAGGAAGGGGAGGTAAAGAGGCATGGTTTTTGTATTGGCTAACTTTCTTCAGTAAAAATTATAATTGCATTTCCATGTTTTGGTCTTTTGTATGGATGTGGTCAACATTTTTTGATTGAAATTCTAGATGTTTTGGAAAGAGTGATTTTTGAGTTCACTATACACTCACACATTATATATATATATATATATATATATATATATATATATATATATATATATATATATATACACATAAAAACACAGACACTCAAAGACATCTATATATGTACATGTTCATATTTGTGCACACATACACACACCACACATACATAAATGCACATTATGACTTTTTAAAAAGTAATTAATATAATTGAAGATTCATTTGTGGTTAAATAAATCTGGAAAATTTTTGTCATTTTAGCCACTACTCTTGATTTTTGTCAGAATATTTGTCCTTCAGACTGCAAAATAGAATTTTAAGAAAGCAATACATAATGCTGTCACAATTATATTTTCAAATTTATCTATTTCTGGTTGGCTGTTTTGTTTTGAACATATTTTTAAGCGCCAACCTAGAATTTTCTAAAGGAGAAAGAGAGACAAGTACAGAAGAGGAAAAGCAGCTGTTCTTATAGAATTTCGCAATCTGGAGTGTTTAGCAAGGTCCAACAACAATATGGTAAAAAGCCTTTTAGCAATGGTTTGAGATTACCTTTAACATATTTAAAATCAAATTCATATAGAATTGTCATAGGTGGAATTGCAAAAAAAAAAAAAATATATATAGTTAGGTTAATTTTCATTGCGTACTTTTTGTGTGAAGTATAGTTCCGTTATCTTTCGAAATTTTGAACTTTCCTTCACATATTTCCAAATGTTTCCTTTTTCCAAGCGTTTAATTTTGGTGAAAACTTCTTTATAAAGTGTAACTCCATTGCTTTTTGGATGTTTGGGTCGTTTCTTGAGCATTTGTAGAAAGGGAAGATTTTGAATTTTCCTTCTCCACATATTTCCAAATGTTTGTTCAGTGGAATTTTCCGTAGTTCCTCTTGTCGGATGTGCTGTTTGGGGATCCTTGCACATTGGCAAAGGGAATTATTGGTTTCGCCAATATAATTATCCTTGCATTTGGGGCAAATAATGCAGTATATGAAGTTTTGTGTCTTGCAGTTCATATTTGCATTTACTTTGAATAAGAATCCCCTCTTAAATTTTATGAGGGTGTCCCCGTCTATATATTTGTAGTTATTGTTGTCGTTGTATATTCCACATCTGCTGTCTCTACATTCCTTTACGGAGAATTCCATTTCATTCTCAGATGTGTATTTTGCTCTTGTAAGTTGTTCTTTTTAAGGTTTTTTTCCTGGCGTTTATTATTTTGCAGGTACCTTTTGTCTATCAGTTTCCTCATTTTGGCGCTCTGTAAGAGTATCGGTAGGTTTGATTGTATAACGTGGAAAATATTTGTTATTCCAGAGTTGTATGCGTTAATAAATGGAATTTGTATGTTTCTTGGATTTTTCTTTTGGAGTCCTAAGATGTGTGATGTCTAATTTCATTGGTTTCGAGATTCCATTATTTATAAGTTTCGCAGGGTAATTTTTGTTCTTGTAGAAAGTTGATCGTACCAATAGAAAAACCACGCCTCTTTACTCACTCTCCTTCTCAAAAAAAAAATTTCTTTCTCCCTTGCTTGGCAAAGCCCACAAAATATTTTATATATAAAAAAGCCAAGAAATCTAACTTTCAACCACTTTTTGATAAATCCGACAATGGAAGAAAGCGCCGAAAATGTAACTAAAATGTAAATAAAAAATGTATATTATCTTCCATCATTCTGGTTACCTTATTCTAAATATACAATATCTGTACATCACTTCAAAAGCTCTCTCTCTCTCTCCCTCCCTGTTGTTCTCTCTCTCTCTCTCTCTCTCTCTCTCTCTCTCTCTCTCTCTCTCTCTCTCTCTATCTCTCTCTCTCTCTCTCTCTCTCTCTACACACACATACATATATATGTATGTATACATGTCGTTGCTATAATGCAAAAGTGTAATAAGTCCAAAACGTTGCTTTTTCAGAAAACGAAAAAATTGTTTTACCATAGCAAAACCGTTGTACTACACTTTGACAATATTTGGTATCTTGGCATCTGAAGTAGCTGTGGATACAGATAGTTTGACCACAAGAACCGGATATTGCAAGCAAAAATAAATATTAAAAAAACGCATTTGGCCAAGTTTGGACATACGACAGTTTAACATAATAGTATATATATATATATATATATATATATATATATATATATATATATATATATATATATATATATATATATATATAGATATGCAGGGCAGGGAATCGTCAATTAGTAATAAAATTAATAATTAACAATTTTGCCGGGTAGCTCAGTATGAAAAAACCTTTTCGGTAAAATCATTTATAATTATAAATATATAGGGATTGACAGTAACCTGCTTCTCCAACATACTGAGAATTCAGAAATAGCAGCCAAAGAACTACTGATTCCAAAACTACAAATTTTACTCTAATTTTGAACTCACTGGCCGATAAATTTCTTAACGTCTGCCTCACGTGGTCTTGGTGAGTTACTTAGACATTAGCAAATTTATTAGAATATTTAGCTGAAGATCAGAATGGAGTATTCTTTGCTCTTAACTGTGAAACGATCGTACTAAATTAACTAAAGGCAGGTGGTTTTTTTACTCTTCTCTACTGTTTTTTGTTCTGTGTGTATCAAAAATATCGCTATCAATTTAGAGTAAAATTTGTAGTTTTGGAATCAGTAGTTCTTTGGCTGCTATTTCTGAATTCTCAGCATGTTGGAGAAGCAGGTTACTGTCAATCCCTATATATTTATGATTATATATATATATATATATATATATATATATATATATATATATATATATATATATATATATATATATATATATAAATAACCATACATGTGAAAAATATAAAGCAGATGTTAGAAAGCATCGAAGTATCATGAGACTGTTAGGATTCGTCGTTAAAATGCTGACTTATCGTGATTATTTATTATTATTGCAAATCCTCAATGTCGCCATGTCTATCACTATTTCGGTCTGACAGTGTGAAATATTAGGCGCAATCCAAATCCAAGAAAGTGATTGGAATCATTGATACCGATGTGATACTTAATATGATTTAAAGCAATCACTTACGCATGTAACTCTTATTGCATGAAAATTCATTATGCATGATCTTCCCAATATACAGAGACTTGATACAGGACTTTTGTATTTATTTCGGACAAGGCTTTTGCACGGAATTATTAAGCATACATTTAACGGTGCGCATCTATCTATCTATCTATCTATCTATCTATCTATCTATCTATCTATCTATCTATCTATCTATCTATCTATCTATCTTTTTTACCTGTCTCTCATTCTCTATCTGTATACTTATATAAATTGCTTTCCATTACTTTTAATTATATTATAGTTGACATGAATTTTTGAACCACTTTGCATTCTTCCGCTTTTAAACCTCTATAACTTTTAAAAATTACTTTTCTGGAAAAAATGAATTAGCTCCTGAGATTCAGCGTGAAAAATTACATCAATGCACCAAATTTTAAAATTTTCATTAAACTTTAAAATTTTCGCAGGTGCAGCCAAACAGAAAAGATCCGGAACAAGTTACGTAAGATAAGTATAAGATGGTCCAACACTGTCGTCATACTGCATACATACACGCGCACCCCCCCACACACTACACACACAGAGGCACACATATATTTACACATACATACCCACATGTACAGTATAAATAAAATATGGAAAGCATATGCTTTCCTGTGCTTTCTGTGCTTTATAAAACGTACACGCGTTTCGACAAATTTTCATCATGATCACATAACTGTTCTTGAAACACAATTTTTGAAGTTTGAAGGCACCTCATCAATGTTCAGCAAGATATACCACTATTGAGCCTGAAATTTAGTTACGTGTCGCGCTTCACAGCACACATTCTCTCGCTTATTCTCCTTCTTCCTCTCTTTCTCTTCCTCTTTCTCTTTCTCTCTCTTTCTCTTTCTTTCTGTCTCTCTCTGTCTCTCTGTATATATATATATATATATATATATATATAATATCACATAACACACGCAACGCACATTAAGAACATGGTCACACATATAATGTGTATGGTTTTGAGAGTGAGTGAGTGTGTTGCGTATGTTAGTGAATAATTTTTATGTTTTTATGGTATTAGATTTTAATATTTTCCTCTCGTAAATTTGCTCAGATCAAGATCAGAAAAAAGAGAAGAAAACAAATATCGAACACGTAGAACAGTGGAAATTTTGAAATGGAGAATAAAATTCATAGGGAAAAAACACATTTTGTTAAAAAGAATATTGACAAAATATTAATGCAATGCTTGAAAGTTTCAATTTACATTTTTATATTCTCATCTTAATAGCTGAAATTTTGTCACAGTCGCATACTATATATACACATATATATATATATATATATATATATATATATATATATATATATATATATATATATATATATATATATATATATATATATATATATATATGTATGTATGTATATATATACATATATACATATACATACATACACACACATATATACATATGTATATATATATATGTGCATATATTTATTTGTATATATGCTTATATACATAAATATGCATACACATTGCTATATGTCTATGTTTACATACATACATTATACATATATTTGTGTGTGTATATATGTATATATTTATTCATCATCATATCCTCACACACAAACGCACGCATGCACACGCACATACACACGTATATCCACGTCTATATATATATATATTTACACCTATATAAATAATATACTCAAATATACTTATATACATATTATGCATACACTTGTACGAACCCACATACGCACCGACACACAGGCACACACACCGACACACAGGCACACACACACAGACACAGACACAGAGACACAAACACACACAAACACACACGAACACACAGACACAGACACACAAACACACATACTGACGCACACACACACACACATACACACACACACACACACACACAGAGACAGACACACAAACACAAACTTCTAGAGTTTTTCAATTTTAAAAGTATAGCGTTTATATTTGTATAATTTATGTTTGTTCTTTCGAAATTGATTTTCGTATTTATGATTTGCCTTTGTCTGTCCCGGGAGTTCGATCATGTGAATATAATGTTAGAATAAATATAACATAATATGATGTAATATAACATATATGTATATATATGTATATATTTTATATCTCTCTGTCTGTCTCTCTCTCTCTCTCTCTCTCTCTCTCTCTCTCTCTCTCCCTCCCTATCTATCTATCTATCTATCTAAACATTGTACGCATCCACACACATATGTTTAAGTATATACTATATATTTCTGCTTACGTACGATTTGTGTATGCATATATATATATATATATATATATATATATATATATATATATATAAATACATGTACACACACACACACACACACACACACACACACACACACACACACACATACCCCCCCCCCACATATATATATATATATATATATATATGGGAGAATTTACGAAACAAACAACAGACGAAGACAGGTGGTGTAAACAACAAATGGATGTATTAGTTTAACGCTCGGGAATAGAGAAAGTCTTTGACGTTTCGAGCCTACGCTCTTGGATGTTATGGAGAAGATATGTATACAAAGATAGGGGTGAAAACGTTATAAAGTATATAACAGGACGAATTAAAAATTTATAAACCACATAAATTATCATGAAAATATATATTGAAAAGTATGATAAAATATACAATATTGGTTTCTTATTTTGGCACAAGGCCAGCAATTTCGAAGGAGAGGGTAAGCCGATTAGATCGACCCCAGTGTCTAACTGGTATTTATTTTATCGACCATGAACCTATGAAAGGCAAAGTGAACCTCGGTGGAATTTGAACTGGGAACCTAAAGGTGGATGAAATGCAGCCAATTATTTTACCCAGCGTTAACAATTTTGACAGCTCATCGCTCTGGAATAGAACAATATTTATATGAAAAATTAGTCTACTTCCCCGATAACACCTGCTCTATGATTCACCATGGTATCATTCACAGTAGAAGAGGCTAAAACCTTCGTGAAGAGTTCTCATGTTATAATGGGCAAGAAAAATCTACTGGATCGTTGAAATATATTTTGTAAAATCTTTTGAGAGTCGGAATATTGGTTAAAATGTGATCTCATTTCATTCTCGATTTGCACATCATGTGGATATATATTTTGTGCCTTGTTAAAAGATTTGTTCTAAAAGGCTGTGAATTTCACTCTATTTAAGCTGAAGTGGTAGGTCATTAGCTCTCCTTCATAAGATATGTATTCTCTAGCAGAAAAAAGTTCCTTGTTTATAGGACGTGTATTGCATCACAATTTTTAAAAAAGTCAGCCTGTTTGGTTCTATACTCATAAGTGGATGGACTGCTACCTCCGCGAAGGAGTGCTTCTTGCTCGCTTCCTGATGTAAGTTGTCGTTGAGTGGTGGTAGCTGGCTCTCTGTCTTTGCCGGTTGTGGTTGTGAGGAGGAAGAAGGACTTGATTCACGAAAGGTGCCTATATAAGTTAGCCTTAATTTCCTTTGTCATCGCCACTGTTTTGGTGGTTAAGTTACTTTTGCATATATGTCAGCCTCAGTGCATGTCTGTATCATCAACAACAGAATCTTCTGACCACCACAGTGTGAGTATTGGCAACAATTGAATTTCCTGACCAGTGGAGCCTCCCTCTGCCATAAAGGACAACTTTCTCGCGCTCAATATGTGTGTGAGTGGCCAGCCTGTTAGTCAACTCATTCTATTTTCTATCCACCAGGTGGTCCGGCTGAAGCAAACTCCCAGCACTTTGCTAGGGGCTTGCATCCAGTAACAAAAGCTACCGCTAACCAGCATGAGCTTGTCTCTCCAGGAATCGAGCTGCAAACCCACCGATTTGCTAAGATTATCTATTTACCAAAGTAGCAAAAATACATTATCTATAAAATTCTTGTTGCATCTAAAATTGCTACACGCTCAAAAGAAACCTCGATTTTTATTACCTTGTCAGGCGGCAGCCAAGCAGACAGGTAGGCAGAGAGTAACAGGCAATAAAACGACAAGGGACTGAAAATGTTTGTGAAAGGAGGTGCCAATCGTCAGAAAGAAGAGAAAATATAACGACAAGAAGCTATTAACATTGAGTTAACTGAACCCTAATTTTCAATAACGTCAATGCATTGCTCATTATCATAGAACATCTTTAAAGTAATGAAATAATGATATAAAGATATATTTATCCTATAAAATAGAAATATGTGAATTATAAAACTTGGTATTTTCACAACCTCACATAGTTGTATATTGCTTTATATGATATATAAGAAAATCATATTTTTATCCATCGTAATATTTAGTTATAAGCCTTACAATAATATCTATTTAGTTATATTCGTTCTCTTAATATTTTGAAAATGAATTGAATACTGATATCCTGCACATGCCTTGAATTGAGAAGAAAGGAATAGTTGATTATATCGATTGTAGTAATTGATTGCTACCTTTTCTTTTATCGATTCCGCAAGGATGAAAAGCGAAGTGGGCCATGGTGGAATTTGAACTTGGAGCATAATGAACAGAAGCAACTAATTAGTTGTGCGGTACCAGTGAGAGGTGTTTTAAGGCATGTCCACGGATTCCTCAAAGCCTTGCCTGAGAAATTTGGTTGACAAAAACTGCTTGAAAGCTCAATGAGGTAGCCATTCTTGTTTTTGAATGGTAAACTTAAACTTAATCCGCTACCCATTTTAAGGCCATTCCCTAGCCCAAGGGCGACTTTAGCGGAATCCACCATGTGTTACATACATTCCAGCCAAGTCTCTAGTTTGAGGACATCATTCTCTGTCCCTCCCAACAGTCTTGAAAGTCAGAAAGTTATCATAAGCGCTATCCGTTCTCCTCTGACCAAAGTATTAAAGAAGTAAGAACAAAAGTTGCGATAAAGTTTTGGTTTTGTTTCCTATTCGTAATTATTTTACCATACAGGAACAATTACTGCAACAGTTCATTTCGTCCTTTGTCTCTGTGTCGACAATCTAAGGCCAAAATGTCAAAAACTATGTTAACTTGAAGGTAAAGTTGCAGTATGATGACCGTCATTGTGAATAAATTAATGAGAATTCAGAATGAAGTCTACATATAAAAAAAAAACAACAAAACTAAATTAGTCATCAAATGTTGAAACAAGAGCTAATGATTTTTTCCCCATTTATCTTTGATTGTGTGTTTATTCAATTATAAATTAGGTTAATAGCTGTAGAACTACAATTCCTTCGGGTCATAAACGGAATCAGTATGAAAATCCTTTACTAAACTATAAATATAAAAAGTAAAACCATTCTCTAAGTTTTCAGTATTTTAGCAATCAAAAACAAAACATGGTAAAGAGAGAGAAAAATTAGAAAAGTTAAATCATTGTCTTCTTTTATCTTTTTATATATATTTTGGCATTGGCTGATTCTCTTTAAATTTTCCTGCAGAAATATTTCCATTAAGCAATTTGTTATTCGAAATGCTACTTAATATTAATAAGAAAGTTTCGTTCCAATTATGAGGATGTCAAGGATTTTAAAGTGAAGTAATTGCCGCCTTATCTTTACGTTATTCTTTTTAATGGTAATGACATTAAAAATCAGCATCAAAATCAGCAATAACACCGCAAACAATGAAGCAATAACAACGGGAATTGTGATAGTGAAAACAAAATCAATAGTTCACAGAGTAATGACTGTGAAAAACAAACAGAAAACTCAATAAAAACAAATAAACAAACAGGCGCTAAAACGCTAAGGCGGCTAAGAAAGAAGTAATAAACATTTGTGGATAATGGATGTAGTGTTTAGATTATATTGACGCTTCAGTACAAATATAGTCAGGACGATGACTATGTAAACAATATGAATTTGTAAAGTTAAAAGCTATAGTAATATCTACGATAATAGCATTTTTAAATTGTATAGGACTGAACTAAAATCTCTTGTGTATTCTGAATGTAGGACAGCGGAGAAAGGATTTAAATAATGACAAGAATAATAACAGATAGTAATAGATACGCGATTCTTGTTTGAAACACTCAGCTACTTAATATGGATACTATACACATATAAATACATACATACATGCATACATAGATATATTAACTCTCACTGTACGTATATATGTCTCTTTCTCTCTCTCTCGATGTGTATATATATGTATACATGCATATATATATATATATATATATATATATATATATATATATATATATATATATATATGCATATACATATGTGCATATATATGTATGAATATACATATATGCATACATATGTATGCACACACACACATATATATATGTGTGTGTGTGTGAGTGTATGCATATGTGCATATGTGTCTGTGAGTATTTATAAAGACGTATTCTAGGAATGATTAATTGTTTTTCTCTGGTTCTATTGACTTCTACACGTGAAAATGCAAATTTGAAAATACATACATTTAAAATCACTTAAACTAAAAATATATAATTGTTCTTCATATCAGATATGTGTATACGTCGTTGCTGATGCTGATACCACTCAATCTCATGTTAGTTCATATCTAGTAGACGTTTGATCGAAAGTATTTCAGCTACGGTTACCTAACATCTCTCTCTATATTTTATATTATCTTATATATGTTATATATATTTGTGTATTGAAACCACCTGAAAACATTGAAATTCTATTCTCTTCAACGCTGCAGTGAGCTCTACATTATATGAACAACAACCAGCGTTACGTAAGTGACCTAAACATTATGTTCAAGATAACAAGGCTGGGGGTACCGCATCGTACGCCTTCCGGCGCAATTCAGGCTTACAGAATAACTGCATTGAAAATCAATTACTTTTTCTCAAAAGGTCCTGCTCTATTTAATATCATCCCATAAGAAATCAAAGACAAAAAAAAAGATTCCACAACGTTCAAACGATATCGGGACAAATTTCTTTAAAGGATTCCAGGCAAACCACTTACTCTTAGATATATCACACTCAGTAGAAACTTTCTATTTGTATAGGTTATGACATCACTCAGAAGATGGGTTATTAATGAATTATGACTTAACAGATTCTATCCAGTGGTGCTAATAAGTGTAACATAGCCAGGATATATATATATATATATATACGTTTGTGTGTGTATGTGTGCGTGTGCGAGTGCGTGTGTGTGTATATGCATGCATGCATGCATGTATGTATGTATGTATGTATGTATGTATGTATGTATGTATGTATCTCTCTCTCTCTCTCTCTCTCTCTCTCTCTCTCTCTCTCTCTCTATATATATATATATATATATATATATATATATATATATATATATAAGTATTTACATCAATAAAAAACACATCTGAAACAGCTGTTGTGAACCTCAGCGCATATATACATATATATATAAAAGTGCGATGAGTAAATTGTCACCATTTCATATTTTTAATTTCATGCATGCGCATTGTTTGTATTTGATTTAGTCGACTGTACAGTATAGTATGGTCAGTTGGGAACCGCCTGTAAGAAAAACAGCACCAAGACGCAATTTACTCTGCCAGAAATTTGGAAACGGCATGCTGTACTGCTTAGCATTCGCGCCGGAAGCTCTAATACGAATATTTCAGAGTGTTTGGGTGTCAATCTGAGGAAAGTGCAATGTGAGGACATTTACCGAGAGTGATAAAAAAACAAACATCCAGTCAACATCATGGATGTTTGGCCTACATCATGTGCCTGGAAGAGGTAATGCTGTTCTGGGTCAAGATTGTCAGGAAATTTCTGCAACCACATTACCCCTAACTTCTGGCCACCTAACTCTCCATACTGTAATCCCCTTGATTATTATGTGTGGGGCGCAGTTGAGCGAGAGACCAACAGAACTGCTTTTAACATAAAAATGAACTGAAGGCAAGGATAACGGCAGCGTTCAACAACTCAAACAAGGAGACTGTCCAGAAGAGTTGCAGGAGATTCCGAAGTCGTCTGAAGGCCGTGGTTGAAGCCAATTGCGATTTTATTGAATAAATTTATTCTTTAATATTTCAATACATTTTAATGTAATTTTGGTAAATATATCTACTAAAATGAGATGTCAGTGTTATTTTCATTTTTGCGTAATTTAGACGACAATATTGATAAGGAAGAGGAGAGCTGATTTTATTCACATCCAAA
>NC_142928.1:89385201-89392701 GCF_046866305.1 Octopus bimaculoides
AACACATAGGAAAACAGACGAGCCACTTATGGAACTTTTCCTTCATCAGCTGCCTCTATTCTGGCTATCCATTCGTGACCGAGGAAGACTATTACAGCCCATTTCCCGTGCAAAATACCAGCAATGCTCGTACATGAGGTTATTGCACCAGCAGTCGGTTTCAGTCAGACTTGCGTCCGCGGCTTTCATGCCCACCGTGGCGCCCTGCTACTCAACTGCACATCGGATTCTTGCCTCACAGCTGATTGCTCAGTCTCAAATTTTAGGTTCAATAAGGCCTGCACAGCACCTCGTAGACCCTCTCCATCTTACTTACATGATTCAGAAAGAAGTCAGTGCAAGATATCTATTGCTCTTATGAGTCATAGGCTCAGAAAATTGGGAGCGGCGTGATCTAAAGCGCAAGCAAAAGATTCCCAAAATGTTCAGCGCCATTCAATGCATGTTTTATATCAGAGTGACCTACTCCTGTAGACATACGTCAGTAAAAGCTAAAGGTTGCCTTACTCCGAAATTCATATGAGCTCGTGCTTTCATACGTACATACATTCATACATACATACATACATACATACATACATACATACATACATATATGAGTGTGTGTGTGTGTGTAAGTGTGCGTAAGTGTGTGTGTGTGTGTGAGTGAGTTTCTGTGTGTGTGTGTGTGTGTGTGTGTGTGTGTGTGTGTGTGTGTGTGTGTCTGTATGTATAAAGGTAAAATCTAGGGATTCAACTGTAGGGAATTTGTAAGCTTCAAGCACTGCGTGGTAAGTATAGAAAACAAAGGGTGGACAACGTACGGTCAGGAACAATAACAATTTATTGGTGTCGAAGGTTACGCACTTTTTCCCATATCGAACTAACAAGGAAGTTCGATAAGTTGAAAGTTTCTGTACGGCTCACGGCTAGCAACTAGAGTTACTAGGAATGCGAATAAAAATCCAAATTCAAGGAGTAGTGCAGTTAAAATCCAGGCTACATATGTCTCTTAACTAGCTGATCCTATGATGCAATAATTACTCAACGTGGGGTGCTTAACTTAGCTAATCACCAGACCAAGATTACCTTAATTACATGAAGGTTATATTGTCGCTTGCGATTCCCAAGTTAAATCATTTTAGTTGTGAGTTGATGTGAATGGTGAAGCCGGAAGAACAGAATAAAAAACAAATATTTGAAGAAATGAAAAAAGGAAAGGCCATGATGAACACTCCACAATGCACCTTTAACCATGCAGTACAGGTAGTGTTTCTCTATCTACTGACTCTTGCATATGTGGTTTGTGGTGGATAAAAGTGAAAAGATTAAGGAAAGTCACGCTCGTTTTCGATTTTTTAAGTACCGATCGGAAAGAAATGTGAGGTTAGAGAGAGAGAAGTGCCCTCCTCCAAATTCGTTAAAAAGTGACGGTAGCCAAATGGTTAAGGTAAATGGAACTACTCTAAAAATGCGCCAGTAAACTAGAGAATTACAGTTGGGTGAGGGTTTGAGCTCTTGGCAGTCAGGGCGATCCTACATCCGTGGAGTTCCTTGACTGGATTTATTTGAAGACTGTCCTGTTTTAGGACTGTGTCACCCTTCTGCTCACATATTTTAAATACGATATATACTTCTCATCATGTCTCCTCTCCTTTTGTCATGTCTCCCCCTCCTCCCCTCCCCTCCGTTTGTGCAATGCCCAGTATTGCAATTTATGTTATATATATTTGTAAGTCCTGGTGTTTTTGTTATGTATTTGTCTGAATATTTTTTTTATTATACCTAAGGCACCTACTATGATAGGAATTGTTTCTGTTTTTAGATTCCACATTCGAGTTATCTCTATTTCCAGGTCTTTGTATTTTGAAAAGTTTCTCCATTTCTGAGAGGGAAACGTTGTCATCTGCTGGTATTCATACATCAATTAGAAAGCATTTTTTTCCTACATGATCTTTGACAACTATATCTGGTCTATTGGCCTTAACTTCTCTATCTGTGTGTATTGGCATATTCCAGAGTATGGTTGCTTTCTCGTTTTCTGTGACCTTTTCTGGCGTGTGTTTATACCATCCTTTTTCTGTTGTTATTCCATAGTGTTGGCATAGCTTCCAGTGTATATAGGTCCCAGATCTGTCGTGTCCATCATCATCATCATCATAATCATCGTCATCATCATCATCATCATCATCATCATTATTATTATTATTATTGCTATTATTATTTGTATGAGAGTTGATAGAATAGAGCATCAGTCAATTATTAGACTAAATTTCACCAACGATACCCTCATCTCACCCAAATATTTCTCCCCAGACGTCAACGTTGGAAATCAGTATGAAAGAAACGCATTATGAATGTTAGAAAGCGTTATGATTGAAGTCATTATTATAAACATGATTTATTCCAAAATTCATGAGTGTAATATCAATATATGAAAACATGGTATCATAAAAGTTCCGATATTGCTTGGGCATATTGGTATTAGACAGGTCGTAGGTTCCATGTTATTTTTTTATTGGCCAGCCATTCAATCCAATAATCTATGCAAGCATCCACCCGTCTTTTCATGGCGATGATCGATAGATGAAACCATCCATCTGTTATCGATTCTTTCAATTTATGTACATGCATACTGTACATGCATATTGTACATGTATATGTATATGCTTATATATATATATATATATATATATATATATATATATATATATATATATACATGTATGTATATATGCATACCTATAAAATAATATCACACACACACACACCCACACACCCACCGACACTCAAACACATATATGTGAATGTACATGTATGTATATATATATATGTGTGTGTGTATGTATAACTATAAAATATGATATATATATATATATTTATATACATGTTTGAACATATAAAATACACTGTATAAATACACGCGCACACACATATACTCACATGTATATATATATATATATATATATATATATATATATATATATATACAACCCTCCACCTACCGAAACATCCACTTACGCATCTATGTTCTTTCTTTTCATCTATTTACACAGACACGCACGCACATCTTTATACAGTTACCAGTCCTTTCAACCAAAAATCCACCCACGTATCTATCTATCTATCTATCTATCTATCTATCTATCTATCTATCTATCTATTTTTATTCATCAATCCATTCATAGACCCACCTACACATTTATCTATATAAAATTAAAAATCATTAATTCAATATTTTATTTGTGACCATTTATTACATATATATATATATATATATATATATATATATATATATATATATATATATATATATATATATATACATCCTTTTTTTTTACATTTGCATTGATAAAATCTTACAATCGAACACAAATAAAACATTCACTTACAAATGAAATAGGAAATGTGTCGAAAATGTTTCCATTAATAGTGGGTTTTGATTTAAAATATGAAACTGAAGTTTAAAAGTTAAAAACGAAAGCCATATTTATATTTGCATTTACTTTTCATAAACGTAACGATGATTAATTAAAAGAAGTCAATGAAGCAATTTTGATAAATGTAATTTCATATTTGTTTTGTATAATTTTAAATATATGTATTTTGTGTTCTTAATTTACAAGCAGTTATGATGCATACAAATCCTTTCTCTCTTTCTCTTTCAGTCTCTTTTTGTCTCTATTCCACCCTCGCCCTCCATCTCTTAGGCTTAGTTTTTCAGTCAGTGCTTTCCGGATCTTCGTTGTCTCCTGGCAATAGTCATCCGCGTTTAAACAATTAAGGAAATACAGTTTCGACAAGCTTGAAATTTTCTAATGAAGTTTCATATCTCATGTATCAGAGACAACGCAGCTATTACAAACAAATGCTAAAGAGTACAAACACAAACCTTCACCCAACACTCTGCAACGATTAATCTATTGAAACGTTGCATCCTGTTTAGATCTCTTTTTTTCTATTCTACTACCTATTCGTTTTCGCTTATATGAAAGTTGGCCCTAGGTGGGTTCTACATCATCCTGAGATTTTCAATGCATTTGTTTTTGATTTACTCATCACTCCATCTACTGATCGTTCGTCTCAGCTCTAAACTTCAGCCAAAAGATTCGTATTTTTCCTTCTTTGAATTCCCACCGTGTTTCCCAGCCACATGGCAAGTCGGGCAAGTGTTTTCTACTTGAATGTCAGGCCAACTAATACCTTGTTGATTGGATCTAATAGACAGAATCTGAAAGTAGCACGTCGAGTGTGTGTGTATATATATATATATATAATTATATATAAAGGGCATTAACTGTGTATCGATACCTCACGCTATCGAGGGACTAAATAAGTAAAAAACTACCAAAAATAAGCAACATATTTACCGAAAGCGAGGGAATGCAGCTTTTCAAAATTTATCTCTTAAAAACATTTAACTCAACGGTAGACCACTGGTTTCTCAATCAAATACAGAAAAAACTGTGAAGTAACCTGTATTCTTTTGTTCATCAGTACACGTATGGTCAAGATATATAAAAATAAACAAAAATCAACCTACCACGATGTAGCTAAATGTAGATAAATTTTGAAAAGCTACATTCCCTCGCTTTCGGTAAATATGTTGCTTATTTTTGGTAGTTTTTTTTACTTATTTAGTCCCTCGATAGCGTGAGGCATTGGTACACAGTTAATGCCCTTTATATATAATTAAATATATCTATGAAGAAACGATGAATTTTTTCATTACGAAATTTTTCGTTATTTTTTCATTATGAGGTTTTTTCACGCTGACTACTTGATAAATTCTTATAAAGAATTTATCCTATATTATATATATATATATATTTGAAGATAAGCAACAAAAATTCAATAGGTTATAGCAGTACGTACGTTCTCACTACATAAATTTTATTCACCAAATCGCTTGATTTTGTTTTTGGTTTTTATCCTACCAAATTCTGGTGCCTCAAACATTTTAAGTACCACATTTAATCTTTTGATTAAATCTATATTATTATTATTATTATTATTATATATATATATATATATATATATATTATTATTATTATTATTATATATATATATATATATATATATATATATATATATATAAAAGAAAAGCAAATATATTTTGTTCTCTTCTTACTACTGTTCATTTGTATTATCCATCATTTTTTCTTTCTATTATCTCATGTTTTGTTTTTCATCTTTCATTTGTATCATTTATCATCTGTTTATTTCTTTTGTTTCATGATACTTTACATTTCTGTCATTCATCATCTTGTGCGTCAAAATTTAAAACCATTAAAAACGGTGAACTGGGAGAAGCGTTACCGGTTGGGCAAATTGTTTTATGGCATTTCTTTACGTTTTGATGTCAAATCCCGCAGAGGTCAACTTTGCCTTTCGTTATGTAGCAGTCGATAAAATAAGTACTGGGAACGGTGTTGTCAGCTTTCCTCTTCCCCTCGAAACTCCTGGCCATATGCAAAATCTGAACCACTATTATCATTGATTTTTTTGCATATGTAAAAAGATCATCATCATGATCATCATCACTATTATTATTATTATTATTATTATTATTATTATTATTATTATTATTATTATTATTATTACTATTATTATTTTATTATTATTATTATTGTTCAGTAGTTTTATTTTTATAACGTGCTTTCACTTCACTACCGAGCGCAGCTCTGTGTGCCTTGGGTATGTGCTGTGGTTTGCTGTGGTGCTCTTATGGTTACTGTATTGAAAGTGTTTTGCGTAGGATGTGTGCAGTGCCCAGTAGTGCAATTTTCTGTATGTTATATATATTTGTAAGTCCTGGTGTTTTTGTTATGTATTTGTCTGAATATTCTTTTATTATACCTAAGGCACCTACTATGATAGGAATTGTTTCTGTTTTTAGATTCCACATTCGAGTCACCTCTATTTCCAGGTCTTTGTATTTTGAAAGTTTTTCCATTTCTTTTAGGGAAACGTTGTCATCTGCTGGTATTGATACATCAATTAGAAAGCATTTTTTTTCTTCATGATCTTTGACAGCTATATCTGGTCTATTTGCCTTAATTTCTCTATCTGTGTGTATTGGCATATCCCAGAGTATGGTTGTTTTCTCGTTTTCTGTGACCTTTTCTGGCGTGTGTTTATACCATCTTTTTCCTGTTGTTATTCCATAGTGTTGGCATAGCTTCCAGTGTATATAGGTCCCAGCTCTGTCGTGTTTGTGAATATATTCCTTCTTAGCCAGGACTGGGCAGCCAGAGATAATATGATTTATTGTTTCTTGTCCATCTCCACATATTCTACAGTTACTTGTTATATTTCTTTTCATTATATGTTTTTGGTAATTTCTGGTGGAGAGGCTTTGGTCTTGTGCAGCAATTAAAAAGCCTTCAGTCTCTGCTTTGAGTCCAGAGCTTCTCAACCATTGCTGGGATTTTTCACTGACTATTTCTTTTGTATTTAGTTTAGCCCAGTATTTACCATGTAGGGGCTTTTCTTGCCATCGTTTCATCATGGTCCGTTGCTGTTTTAGTTTTAGTTTGGATTTCATTTGTTTTATAGTTTTTGTTTCTTCTTCTTCTTCTTCTTCTTCTTCTTCTTCTTCTTCTTCTTCTTCTTCTTCTTCTTCTTCTTCTTCTTCTTCTTCTTCTTCTTCTTCTTCTTCTTGTGGCTATTTGTATTAGTTTTCCTTGCTTCTGAAGTAGGTATTTTTGCAGTCCTATGGTGGTTATTTTATAATAGTTTTCCAGCTGTATAAGGCCTCTCCCACCTTCTGTACGTTGTATATATAGCCTTTCTATGTCAGATTTTGGGTGGTGCATCCTAGATTCTGTCATTATTTTTCTTGTTTCCCTGTCTATTTTTGTTAGTTCGATTATTATTATTATTATTATTATTATTATTATTATTATTATTATTATTATTATTATTATTATTATTATCATTATCATTATTATTATTATTATTATTATTATTATTATTATTATTATTATTATTATTATTATTATTAATATAGAAAAGATTGAGGTAACTCCTCCTGTAGATATAGTGTCAAAATTAAAAGAAAAGTGCCATTGCTATCTAGTGAACGATATTTCGACATCTCATGTGTCTTCAATTGGTTCAAAAGATAAATTTGTCAATCTACTTCATTTTGGTTAATATAGAAAGGATTGAGGTAACTCCTCCTGAAGATATAGAGTCAAACCTATTATTAATATAATAATAATAATAATAATAATAATAATAATAATAATAATAATAATAATAATTATTATTATTATTATTATTGTTATTATTGAGTGAGAGAGCAGTGCATGCCATCAAGGTGACACTGGGGTAAAATATACGAAGCCCAATATACCCATCATGACTACCCGTCTGATAAGGGCACACTAGGCACATGCATCACAACCATATGTACGCGATATGGTGACCTCATATCAAAATAAACAGTGCATGACCTCGAAGGTGGGGCCCAGTTAGAATTTTCTTCAGGTCGAGTAGCCCATCCCGCTCAAAAGG
>NC_142928.1:89402701-89457701 GCF_046866305.1 Octopus bimaculoides
TTAGGGATCAGTATGTGCAATGATGCATCATTTCATATGCACATTAACAAGGTGGCAGCAAAGTGAAGACAATTGTCAGGATGGATACTGAGGTCTTTCAAGATAAGAGACCAGGAAACTATGTTGACCCTGTTGAGAACCTTTGTTCTCAGCCGCCTGGAGCATTGATCCCAGTTATGGTCAACATATAGTGTCAAACTAACAGCGGAGCTCGAAGCAGTCCAGCGCCAATACAAAAGATTGAAACAGTGCAGTGTATGAGCTACAGGGATAGGCTGAGAAAACTACAACTTTACCTCTTGGAGCGAAGATGTGAGAGATATGGAATACAATACGTATGGAAAATCCTAGAAGGGCTAGTACCTAACTTCAGCATCGAGTGTTATACAAATACCAGAACTGGCCGCCAATGTATTGTACCAAAGGTACCATCCACTCCATCTAAATTCAGGATCAAGAACTGAAATAGTCAAGGGTTCAAAGGCCCACAGTTCTTCAATGCCCAGTCACAAAAATTAAGAATAAGAAATCTGCATACAATGGAAGTAGGTGTCATCAAAAAGGAACTAGAATCGTCTTCTCCACAATACTGGATGAACCAACAGCCCGACATGAGGTACAGACGAGGCCAGCGGAATGAAACTGCTTTATACACTAAATATACCAACAACTGGAGCAAAGGCACATACAAGAGTGGCGGTGTGAAATACCTAGATTGAGGAAATCAGAAACACCATGGTGGTGCTCCAGCATGATCACGGCCGCATGGCTGAAAAGAGGAAAAGAGTAAAAGAGTATATACTCATATTTTGAGTACTATTTTTCCTATTTGCATCAACATTTATATATATATATATATATATATATATATATATATATATATGTATATATATATATATATATATATATATATATATATATATATATCTATATATATATATATATATCTATATCTATATATATCTATATATATATATATATATATATATATATATATATATATATATATATATATATATATATACATATATACCACACACACACACACACACACACACACACATATATATATGTACATATACATATCTATATATACGTATGCATATGTATACTTTAAAAAATTGCTTATATCTCATTTCAACTACTTGCATACAAACACAGAGAGAACATACTTTCACATGCACGCATACTCAGGCATACAGACGCACACTAACTCGAACACACACGCACACACTCACACACACACCCTCTCTCACACACACACATACACGTATATATTCGCGCAGTTATGTATGTATGCGCATGTATGATATGTACACAGGGAGAGCTGCCAACAGCAGGAGAAATATATATCGATGTTTTGTCTGCTGACATTAGTGTTGGGTCGTGTCACTAGCCAAGGCAACGTCCTCAGCTGAAGCAATCTATTTGTAAATTCGTACTCTAGTGGTTCTTTAATTTTTTTTTTTTAATCAAAAATGCTTTAATATGTTCTATTTTATTTGCTGCAATGACAGGGAAGAAATTATGCTCAGCTGAATCATCGCAGGCGTGGCTGTGTGGTAAGAAATTTGCTTCCCAGTCATATAGTTCCAGGTTCAGTTCCACTTCGTGGCACCTTTAGGTAAATGCTTTCTATTATATTCACGGTCCAACCAAAGTCTTGTTGGTAGATTTGATAGATGGAAACTGAAATATATAGAAAGAAGATATAAGAATATATATATAAAGGTATAAGAATATATATATATATATATATATATATATATATATATATGTGTGTAAATATATAAAAATAAAAAGATAAAGAGAGCAATGGTAAGGTTGGAGAAGTATTTTATGAATAGAGTCTTACAGCTGTTTCTGGGAAGATCCAGTACTTCCCTTCATCGGAGACAGAAAAATTAAAGTAATCTATTATTATATCCATAGGCGGATATTTTTAGTATGAAGTGGTAAAGAGTGTGATGTGCTGAAAAAAGACAAAACAGTACTTGAAGTGTAGTTTCATTCCAGTAGTAAATATCCGTGTAGAAATCCGTGTAAAGTAATCCTTGTGGGGATAATCCTCAACCTTATATATATATATATATATATATATATATACAATTATGTGCATTGATTGCAGCATCAGAGCACTTTAGCTCTTATTTCTAGCCTTGTAGGTGTTCTAACATCCTCTGTCATACTTAATGACAATTATAGTTTTCCTTTTTCGTGATACATTGCTAAACTGCTTCCTAATTTAATTATTTATATATGTATATATGTATGTTACGGTTATTAAAGACACTTTTAAGTAATCGCTCGGCATGCTGGAATGAACTTTCAAATCTGTCTTTGAGAGAGTGAACTGCAGTATTTGTTTCTGCTTTGTTAGATCTAGGTTCAAATTACGTCAAGCTCTTCTTTGCTTTTCGATCTCTTCGAGTCAATAGATAAATTACTAGCCCGGTGCTGAGGCAGCCTTCTCACCCGACAGTTGTCAGATCTTGGATGGTTTGCTGAATTATGGAGGGGAGGTATGGGTGAGTTTCTGTGTCTGCTTGAAAAATATGGCGCCTAAAACAATTAGTGAAGGCATGAGATATTCTCCTTATCAGCTTCTGTTACACATGAAGTCCGTAGTTTCGTATGTATATATATAAAGGATATAGACCACCTTCGGTCGCGAATAACCATGGAATTGCACGTAGAAAGTTACCCTCCGAGGCACTAGTCCGGGCAAGGTTGTTTTCGGAAGATCAGCATTCACCCATGCATACCAGCCTCCCTTTTCCACGTCACCGATGTTATCCAAGGGAAAGGGAAAGGCCGATACAACTTGGTACCTGTGACATTGCAACTCATTTCTTTAACTGAGTGAACTGGAGCAGCGTGAAATAAGGTGTCTTGCTCAAGAACACAACATACAGCCTGGTTCAGGAATCAAACTCACTACCTCATGATTATGAGCCTGATGCTCTAACAACTGAGCCATGTGCCTTCTCTCTCTCTCTCTCTCTCTCTCTCTCTCTCTCTATTTCACACATATATACACATAGGCTAGATAGATACACATACACGCACATACACACGCACACAGACACAGACACAGACACAGACACACACACACACACGCACATATATACACACACATTAACTTTATGTTACTTAAAAAATGTCTGCGATATACTTCAACTTCTAAAGACAAAATCACTGGAGAAAAAAATTCTTTTTCATGGTTAAAGGTGTAAAAACAGCATACAGTAGTAAGCTTCCCTAATGGGAGTCTTCGAAAAAGATTCCAATATTTTCGTGTGAAAGTCCGGATTATACAAAACATTTCTGTTCAACGTCAGGGAAATACTGTAATCATTTTGTTAACAACGCATCACTTTATTCGTCAATCTCTGGTGCGTAATCCCTATCAAATCAAATATATATATTTATTTGATCTTACATTAACTACACTCACCTCTTGTTATTCATTAACACACACGCAAATTTCCTCTGGTTTAAATCATTGACCTGACACTTATACGATCTCTGTCAGAAAGGCCATATTTAACCACCTGCAAACAAGCTCCAATCAGATTATACGAAGCAATGTTGACATTGACGATCGATATTTGTGATTAATGTTCGCGAGAACACGAAATTATCGATAATTTTTATCAACCCTAACAGTTTAGGTAATGAATATTCTACTTCTTGGTTAACTACCTAAATACTATTGCTAGATGATCTGTTGTATCGCTTGTCCATTGACAGCAATCAGATCAAAGGTGTTTTTAGAACCATACTTGTTGACCCTTGTTTTGGTCCAAATCCAACAGGAATTTAAGATACCATTTAATTCAATCCTTAAACACTTTAGATGAAGTTACATTAGATACCCATAGCGATTCGTTGTCCAACTCAAATAAGAGAGTTAAAAGAATTGTGACTTCACCACTATCACATACATCAATAACAACTAATTTAGCCATGAAATGTAGGAAAACCGGTCTGGTTTAGGGGATACAACATAGTCTGAAAATCAATAGTATTCTTTTTTTGTATGTGCTGAACTTATGTTTAACTGCTTACATTTTTTCCCACAAGCTTTGAGAATAGTAATAATACCGGGCAATTAGTGAATTGGCGCTTCTACAGGATATTTTTCTAGGGTCAAAAATTGGCAAAGCAAAAGCTGATATTGCAAACAGAAGCTTCACTTTGGAGAAAGGGTTTAGGTTAAAATAAAAGTAAAAGCGGAATGTGAGGATTATGTATTTTACTGATTTAGATTTAAAAAATAATCAGGAATAATTTTACTTGTTAGAGTAAATATTGCAGTAGTTCATGAATGATTGTAATCAACACAGGTGGTGGAAATTTGAAGTGTGATGTTTTGTACATAAAGCAGATAAAATTTTACATTGAACTCATTTCATAATATGCTTTAAAGTAGTTTCTGCAGCGTCTCAGATATTTGAATATTATAACAGCGTGCCTCGGTTTTTTTAGTTTCAGCCAATTTAAAACATTCCCAAGTACCAACTGATTAGTAGCATTGGTCTAGACACACAAAGATGTTCGTTTGCAATACAAAACTAGAATTAGACAATTTTAGCGACCGATATCTATTATAACTATAATTAAAACATTCTAGCATTGTTCCATTGTCCCTGATTTATATTATCTCAGTATTCTATTACATTCTTTTTCATCGTTATCCTGGCTTGTGTGGATATCTCTGGTTTGTGTGGATATCTAGTAAGCTATCCCTCTAAACTCCTTAAGATGACCTAACCATTGCCCGTATGTTAGTCCATGGACTCCTACTCGATTTTGACCTGGTGGATTTTCGTGCTCAAATTTCTGGGTATATTCCTTTAAATATCTGAAGCTGTTAGAGGATATTTAGTGTACCCAAATATATTATAGCTTCTATATCGACTACATCTTTCATCTGTACATAGAGAATTTTGCTGTTCATTTGAACAACTACTATTCAATAGTTATCAGATGATGCCATCTAATTGAATAGTTGTCAAATGATGCCACATTTCTCTTTCTTATCCTTCGTTACATAGATAACAACTACACGCAACCAAGACACCCAATGCCGGATTTGAACTACTTCTGTAAATAGAGATTTTGGAAACATTATTGAATAAGATGAGACCACATCTGCTTAGTTTTTGACAGCACATATATCAAGGAAACAAACTCTCTAGCTTGTGTTCGCAAAACTTACCTAAACAATCATGTGTTTGTACTCTTTTTCTGATAGCTTACTGCACTTACTTAAAAAATGGTTAAAGCCTCCGTCCTCATTTCCACGTATTCTGTTTTTACTCGCTGACTGAAATCTATCAATCATTGTTTTTTTTTAAAAGAATTATTCTAATGGCTTGTTTCTGAGCGGCTGAAATCAACGATTCAGTTTCTCACTTCAGGTTTCCATCTGTTAGCCGCGACCAGCATTCATCAATTTCAGCATCCGTGGTTTGTTTGCATGAATTGGACATGTAATTTATTCTCTTTCCATTGAATTATCTAACTGTTACTGTGACTTCTTCAATATTTCTGGTCATGGATAATATTATTTCTTCAGCTCCGATTTCGCCATGCTGATGTTGTCTTCTGCATTTACCAACCCTATACTTCCTTTTCTTCTTGACAAGTAGGACCTATCGATATTAATTTAATGGTGGTGTACGTCATGCATTGTACGCAGCATTTAAGTTCTTTTACCCAATTCCTGTAACTCTGTTTTTGTACATTTTGAAACATAGTAGAAACTCAAAAATAGCGTGGCCCTCCTATTGATTGCCTTGATGAAATTACAGTTATTTTTGTTTCGAGCAATTTCCCATCCTTCCCTTGTGCTCTCCGAAGACATTTCTCTCATTTCTGTTCCCATTACCATATCATTCTATTTCACTCACAAATTGAATACCAATACTCTTGCCAAATATCCTTACTGTTTGGACAAGAGAATCCAAATCTTTTTTTCCTTTTTGGCGTATAGAATGCAATCAGTCACACATTGCAGATGTTTATTTTGTTTATCATAGTAACAACAAGCTCATAGATAGGTCTGTATTTTCTTAGTATGCCTCTCAGAGGTATTAACACAAACAAGAAAAGTAACAGAGAGAGTAAATGAGTAAATCTCCCAGTAATCTCCCCTTCCGTAGTTTTACATTTTTACATGATTCGCTTCGACATTTTAGCTCTACATCCGATGATGCTTTTATCTAAAAAAAAAGAACTGCTTATCTTCTTCTTCTTCTTCTTCTTCTTCTTCTTCTTCTTCTTCTTCTTCTTCTTCTTCTTCTTCTTCTTCTTCTTCTTCTTCTTCTTCTTCTTCTTCTTCTTCTTCTTCTTCTTAATAATAATAATAATAATAATAATAATAATAATAATAACATCCGACTCTAAAATCTTTTCCTTCTTTCTCCTTCAACGTAGATAGACAAGTGTATGCACGCATGTTTCTGTATCTGTGTGTGTGAAAGAGAGAGGGAGAGAGAGAGAGAGAGAGAGAGAGAGAGAGAGAGAGAGAGAGTGAGAAGGAAAGAGAGAAAGAGAGAAATAAAATGACAGAGAAATTAGAAAGAGATTTATCTGAAGAAGAAATGTAACATCTGAGTTGAGAATAATTTGGAAAATATGGTTTATCTGTATTCTTATGACTATATTCTCGTGCAGCTAAATAATTATGCATTTTACTTTTAATACGTTTTACAACAAGCATCTATAATGTTTCGTGTATGTCTTACGTGTGACGTCTACATAATGTTCAACCTACATTAAAATTTGCGTTGAAGATTCAAAATTAATTGTTTATGTACATCGATATATGTAAATTTTTGAGATGCTATAATGGCGTTGTTTTTGTAGACACTGTGTAAATGACAATCGAAATCATGTGATAGCAATTGAATTTCAAATTTCGTTTTCATCTACTTGCAAAATATATGCAAATACACTTCCATACGTGTGTAGAAATACTATCTTTCCTCTATTCTATTCTATCTATCTATCTATCTATCTATCTATCTATCTATCTATCTATCTATCTATCTATTCATTCTTTCTTTACTCTTTAATTCTTTCTCTCCTCATATAGATGTATGTGTGTATGTATATATATATGTGTGGGTGTGTGTGAGAGAGAGAGAGAGACAGAGAGAGAGACAGAAACAGACAGTGAGCGTGCATATATCTTAATATATATTAACATAAATATTTACAATGTATATTTTCATATGAAATGACACGCGCATTCATTCTTGCCCTATATATATATATATATATATATATATATATATATATATATATATATATATATATATATATATATATATATACATTTTATTTTATACCAGCATATAGATTTACAAAATATATTTATGTATGAAATCGGACACGCTTTCATTCTCTGCATATACATATAGGAATGTGTGTTTATGTGTGTGAGTGTGTGTGAATGTAGGTATATTAGAATATATATTAATATATACCAAGATATAGAATTACAAAATATATTCGTGTATTAATCATACACACACGCACACACACACACACACACACACACATTATCGGAGCGTTCTTAAATACTAGAATAAAAGATTATGCAGTGCTAAGTAGGAAGCAGAATATATCTGACTATTCGGTTATAGTTATGATGCCAAAGTGCCTTGTTTTATGGCTATATATTTGAGTATTAACCACTGCATGAATATTCGACTCCAACACAGATTTCTTCTTGGTCGCTTATGAACATTCTCATTTAATGTATTTGCATGCAGTTTAAAACTCCATAAATCTTTGTCTACCGCTCCGTCACTTTTCTCTTTGCTTATTTTATATTCACACACACACAAACCAATATCACACACACATATATATATATATATATATATATATACATATACACATGTATGTATGTATGTATGTATGTATGTATGTATGTATATAAGCAATAATTATAACGATAGAGAGTAGGGGGACTGGTACATCCTCAACATTTACTTCGTCTTATTTTAAAATGTCATACAGCATATTTTTATGGTTACAATGACCTACACGTGTTTCTACTGCCTAGAGTATGAACAGAGTACGGTTGCATATGCAACCGGGCATAATTTTCTGTGCAGCTCACTTCGAGCCAAGCTGGTTGAAAGACCTTGAATGAAGCTGCACAGAAAATTATTCCCGGTTGTAGCTTCGTTCAGGGTCTTTGAACCAGCTTAGCTAAATGTGAATTGAATTCAGGTAGCTGCACAGAAAACTATGCCCTGTTGCATATGCAACTGCCTGTGCTCTGTGTAGTGGAAACACGTGTCGGTCGTCGTAACCATAAAAATATGCTTTATGACATTATAAAATAAAAGGAAATGGATGTTGAGGATGTGCCAGTATCCATATTCTCTATCGTTATAATTATTGCTTATATATACTTTAGATAATATTACCATCCAGTGATGGTAGGAATTTACATCGGAGGAATTTACAGCATGACAACTTCGGTGGAATTTGAACTCAGAACATAAAGATATACGAAATACTGCTAAGCATTTCGCCCGGCGTGCTAATGTTTCTGCCAGCTCGCCACCTTGAGAAGGGGAATACTTAAGGACAAATGCTTCGAGATCTACAGCGCTTATACCTTGATTAGACATTGTCTTTTATACCTATAGTTGACGGTATAAATTTAAAATTATGTATCCTTCATCAATTTGAAATTTCTCTCTGAATTGGCGAAAGAACAAAAGTCTAGTGCTATTTGTTTGCAACACTGAGAGGAAATAATTTTAAATATTAAAAGTAAATCTAAGTTAATCAGTCTTAGGGGCAAGTCTGATCTTTCTTTTCAGATAAGGGATAACTATAGACATCTTTTTGTTTACTACTTTTTAGAAGCATAGACTTCTCAAATGTGCCTAATCATTTTTCTAAGAATTTTTCATACAGAAACAGAATTCTGAATTTGTTTTGACCAGTAATAACTTGGTAACGTTAAATGTATTTATAAAATACTTCTCTTACAAAACAAAACAGTGAAAACAAGTAACTAAACGTAAAAAGACTTCAATTATGGAGTCAAGATTTCGTAAATGCTACTTTGGTATTAGATAAATAAATACCAAAATTATTTACTGACTACTATTTTGCGATTAGATAACTAAATTGTATAATCAAATTGTAAACCAGAATACCAACTGGTATTTATTTTATCGACCCCGAAAGAATGAAAGGCAAAATCTACCTCAACGGAATTTGAACTCGGAACATAAAGACAAACGAAATGCCGCTAAGCATTTTACCCAGTTTGCTAACGATTCTACCAGCTCGTTGCCTTAGAGATATTCATAATATTCCATTGAATAGAGGCCAACATTTTGTTTCCTTTCTAGATATCGTTAATATTGCTGAGAAAACATGGGCTTAAAAGATCTCAATCGTCTTCTCTAAAACAACTTAAAAGCGTGCTTCTTACGTCCCTGTTATATCCATAACTCATGAATTCGCTCGTAAGAGCATCAATTATTGTAAAGCAGTGTGTCTAATGCAAGATAGTCGAATGAAACTCAACACTTTCTGAGCCCTACGAGTAGGAAAATTTGGGCTTAGCACTTCTATTTAATGAATTAATCGTCATTTATGTAGTGCATTCCGGCACTCATAGTAAACGAAAGTGTAATATCTCTCTTAGTTATTAGATGAACCGAAATGCGGTCGTTAAGATCATTTATTGATTAGAAAATCTTATGAAGAAAAATAAGTACAGGATGGCTGATGATTCTGACAAACCATTAAATAATGACAGCAATTATGTTAATTAAAAAGATGGTTAGCAATTATGCGTATATTCTGGGTTCCTTTCAGGAGGTTACAGGATATAGTCCCATAACTTTAGAATGCTGAAACTCTTGATTTGAACAACGATCTGTTTTACATGTAATCTTGCTTTAAAACAATTGGATCATATAAGAAATTTGAAACCAGATACTAAGAGGAGTGTAGTTTAACGCTGTAAACATTAGGATAACATACAAAATATTCATTGACTTGAATTTCTATGCCCGATTCTTATTTTGTGTGTAATTGGAAGAGTCACTCTTCTGAAATTGAAAGAAATAATCACCCATTAATGTGATGATCTGATTAGAAAAGGTCAATAAATTGACTATATTCATAACACTTTCATGAGATAGTTATTGATTGATAGATTTTTTAAAGACAAATATAACTGAAAATGTTCATTGATGTCCGTTATAACGTAAAAGACCATAAAGATAACAGAAAAACAGAAAAGGTAGCGTGCTACACTAAACGTTTTACAGCATTAAGTTTATATTTAACTTCTGCGTTCAAATTCCGCATAGGATAACTTGCTATTCATTATTCGGAGGTCGAAGGCAGCAAGTTGACAGAATCGCTAGAGCGCCGCACGAAATGCTTAGCAGTAATTCGTTCCACGTTACGTAATATTCTGAGTTCAAATTCCGACAGAGTCGACTTTGCCCTTCTATCTTTCGGGGTCGATATATTAAATACTAGTTGAATATTAGTGTCCATGTTATCGACTTCCCCAACCCCCTCCTAAATTTCAGGCCTTGTATCTCTATTTCAAAGGACTATTCAGAGCTTGAGAAATGTCAGCATGTCAGCATTCGATACAATTGGCTATAGTCAGCACTTGAAGATTCATAAGCCTTGCCCTAAAGAAAAATTTCAATATTAAACTATGTAACGAAGAAGAGATACGCTCGCTGCTAATAGATCCTGGGATTACTTATTTATTTTCCAATGAAATTCATCAAATATTAGAAAAATGTCAAATCGATAAAGTTTCTCAGGACTGTGGATGCGGATATTATCTGGAAAACTAGTTAATTTTTTACTGAAAACACCTAACAAAAGAACTCAATACTTTAAGGAGAATCATCTAATGAGTATTAAGGCTGAGTGAACTGAGATTACATTGACGATCGTTTAATTAATCGAAAAGCTGTAAGAGATGATAAAGTTTAAAAAGAAAGAACTAGGTGTTCTGCATTTTGTAAAAAAAAAAAAAAAAAAAAAAAGGAAGGGCTATTTTCTGCTTCTAACGTGGACATAAGAATTAAGTTCATACAACCGTTTGCAAAGAAATAACAACTGGAAGCATACAATTGTTTCATACATATAAAATATGGAAAGCATATAATGGTGGTGTTTATTTATTTATTCATAAACCATGCATATATGTAGCTGTAAATTCAAAAGAAACCATGCATATATGTAGCTATAAATTCAAATGAAAACTTCATATATATAAACACATACAGACATAAGGCAACAACAGATACAAAACTGAATGCAGACTAAAGACTCAATATTTATTAATCGCAGCCGATGACTCACTTCTCTATTGCCCGTCTCTAAACACCCGTCACGTGTACTTTTGATCGGATATAAGAAATAAGACTACACAATAACTAGCTGCATCCTCATTTGTATCTTAATATGATACATACATACATACACACACACACACACACACACACACACACACACACACACACACACACACACACACACACACACACACACACATATATATTTGGTGGATATAATTTCTTTATTTGTGAATTAAGGCTACCATTGGTTTCATCAAAAGAAAAGTAAGAAAATATCCTAGTATCTTAACAATTTTTCAAGCCGGCCACATGGAGAAAAGTCTTCGTCTCCATTTTGTAAAATAGTCTCTCTCTCTCTCTCTCTCTCTCTCTCTCTCTCTCTCTCTCACTCTCTCTCTCTCTCTCTCTCTCTATATATATATATATATATATATATGTATATATATATATATATATATATATATATATATATATATATATATATATATATATATATATATATATATATACACAATACACACACACACATGCACATATATATTTTTTCTTTGCTTGTGAATTAAGGCTACCATTCGTTTCATGTCAAGAAAAGTTGGAAAATATCCTGTTCGCCTTCATTTTGCAAAGCACAGCCTCATTTAGTTCGCGAAGATTCTCTTGAATTCACGGGAATAAAACAATGAATTAATGAATCAAGGGACGTTACTTTTGGTTGGCGTCTTATGGATGTTTGTCTCCTTTGGATTTGTCTTGTGGGTAAATTGTTGTGTGGTTTAATTTGTTTGCATTATTTTGTTCTTGGTGGGATTACCGTTGCAGATAGTGGCTTTTCTTTGAAATATTTGAATGTAAAATATTGCTTGTGTATGCAGAAAGAGAAAGTTTCATCCCTAATGTTTAGCATGTTATCTACTGATTGCATAGTGTTAATGTTTTCAGTAATACTAAGTTCATACTTGGTACCTCGTTTTCCGTAATTTTTGGCTTTAGAAAATAACTTTCTATCCTAGCTGGTGGTTGCTTATTCCACCGTCTTTCAATATCCATATCATATTTGACAGGGATTAATTTTTCTTGATTTTTTTCTCTGAATGACATTAGATTTTATGCACACCTTTCTTTGATTTAGCCGCAAATTTAGCCACAAAGTTTAAAATATAAGACAAAGTAAAAAAATCTTATCTCACGAAATCCTTTTATAACTCTGAAAGACAGAAATAACTTCACGCAAAATCATAGCTGCTGATTAATAAATCTCACAAAAAGCGAAATCGGGATTATTAGTAAATCCATATTAGATCATATTATACGACATATCAGATAATCAAATCTTACTCAAAGGATATGCAGTAGTGCAACTATTGAATGGTTTAAGAAAATAGAAGATAAACCCAAATGCAAATTTATAGAATTCGATATCATAGAGTTCTACCCTCGATCTCTATAAGCTTGCTTCAGAAGGCACTTGAATTTAGTAAGGCATATGTCACTATAACAAATGTTGATATAGATGTAATTATGAACGCAAGGAAGTAATTAATTTTCATGATAATTCCTATCAGGTAAAAAAGAATGGATACCAGTTACTTGACGTGGAAATGAGGAGCTATGACGTTGCAGAGATAGATGACCTTGTAGACCTTTATATCCTAGATACCCTAAAAAAAAAAAAAAGAAATATAGGTTTATATAGGGATGATGGCCGGGGAGTAGTATATAAAAAAAACAGACATGATATGGATAGAATAAGAAAAAGATATGCAAAGTATTTAACCAATTAGACTGAAGAACCACAATTACTACAAACCTCAATGAAGTCAACTTTCTAGACATTAACATGAATCTTAACAACCCTACCACAAACCAAATGAGGAAGCCTCGTCCACCATCCACCCATCAGCAGTAATTTAACAAATGGTTAACAACATTAACAGGCGAGTCTCTAACTTACCCGCCGACAAAGAGACTTTTGAAAAAGCTGCCTCATATTATAATATTGCATTAGAAAGTCCCAACCTTAAGAATAGCATATACTACATTGAACCACATATAAATACACTAAGAAGACGCAGAAGGGGAAAATATTATGGTTTAACCCACGTTATAGCATGAGTGTAGCTATTAACATAGCTAGGAAATTCTTAAAACTAATAGACAACCACTTTCCACATTCACACACATACCACAAGATTATCAACAGAAATACTGTTACCCCTCAATACAGGGTGAATAATACTCAATCACAATAAATATAAACACACCAGAAACACTCCCAAAAGACAATGCAATTGTAGATCCCCAAACCTCTGCCCTCTAAACAACCACTGTCTCGAGAATTAACTCGTATACAAAGCCAAGATTATGGATCTCAACAGAATAGCAAAGACGTGTATTGGAATGACGGGCAGCTCGCTCAAGGAAAGATATATACACTGGCGTCATTTACAAAAAAATGCAACATCCTTATCAGATATGATATGGAAATTGAACGAAGGTGGAATAAGCAACCAGTAGATAGAATGAGAAGTTATTGCAAAGCCCCAAAATACAGAGGACGGAGTATCACATTTGAAGTCTGAATTACTGAAGAATTAAATATTATACAATCAAGAGGTAACATCCTAAACATTTGGGAAGAAATCTTCTCTTTCGACATGCACAAGCAATATTTTACACTCAAATATTTCAAAGAGCCACTATCTGCAACGGTAATACCACCGTCATAGTCCCTTTCCTAAACGTGAAATCTGAACACATATAGCACACAAAGTCCACACACAGAGAAGAAATACGTCTCAATGACGAGCTACCTAAGCACACAAGTATAAGAACACCATGCCCAGAACAAGAACAAAATAATGCGAGCAAATTGACCACATATCAGTTTGCCCAAAAGACAGCTCCAACGGAAAGAAACATCCAAAAGATGCCACCCAAAAGTAACGTCCCTTGATTCATTTATTCATTGTTTTATTCCTGTGAATTCAAGAGAATCTCTAAGAACTAAACGAGGTTGTGTTTTCCAAAACGAAGGCGAACACCTTATGGTTGGTTTGAAAAATTATCAAGGATCTAGGATATTTTCCAAATTTTCCTAAGATGAAACCAATGGTAGCCTTAATTCACAAATAAAGAAATTATATCCACCAATGCGCTGTTGAGCACTCATTTTGTTCGACATTTGCGCATATATGTGAATATATATATATATATATATATATATATATATATATATATATATATATATATATATATGTATGTATGTATATACACACATATATATATATATATGTATATACTTTCGGTGCGAAAGGTTTTGTTACACGGCGCCATGTTTTACAATCCTGTAAAAAATAATAATGGTATTTATATAAGTGTAAAGCTTATGGCGATCACTGTGCAATGACTAAGGAAAATAGTCTAATAAAGGGGCTTTATTAGACAGAAGAAAGAAGCTTTTCTATCCGCGTGGGATTCGAACCCACATCCCTTTATTAATGCGACTAAGTGTGCTACTTTTACACCAGCGAATTAGCCGCCCTGTTTCTGTCAACTTCAAGAACAATATTAGTTCGTATTTGTTTTATGTAATCAAACTTTCCGTGTGCTTTCGGTGCGAATGATTTTCTTATACGGTGCCGTGTTTATGCAAACTTGACTAATTACATCGAGCAATCGGAGACTATTAAATTCAAAGAGAATTTACATCCGCAGTATATATATATATATATATATATATATATATATATATATATATATATATATATATATATATATATATATATATATATATATATATATATATATATATGGTATTCTTTCTGTTGAAGAGCGTAGCTCGAAACGTCAAAGACTTTCCGTATTCCCGAGCGTCATACTAATATATCCTTTTGTTATTTACACCACCTGTCCTCGTCTGTTGTTATTATTTGTATATTCTCCCATATATATATATATATGAACATTTATTATTTATCGATAAGCCTCACTATATTAGACAACACTATACGTCGGTGAGCAGGCAGAATCGTTAGCACGCCAGAAAAAAAAAATTCTTAGTGGCATTTATTCCGGTTGCTTACGTTCTGAGTTCGTATTTCGTCCATGCTGGTTTTGTCTTTCATCCTTCAGGGTGGAACAAATACCAAGTTAGACTGGGGTCGATAAAATCAGCAACTCCTCTCCGATCAAAATTGTTGGCTTGTGTCAAAATTTGAAACCATTATATGTAACAAAAAAGATATAAATAACTCTAATTATTACGATGTATATTTATTGATTGGCCTCCCTTGGCCGTTATCATTTAGCATTGATCTTTTTTGGAAATTTGAAACACAGATACTTAACTTTCCAGTTAAGGTAACGTTTTTCAAATTGAGACATAAATTTGCATGTTTGATCTTGTCAGGCGTTGTTGGAATCAAGGTATACACAGTCAACTACTGATCAACACTCATCAGAATTTTGTTTTTGCCTAGGAGTTGTGTTAAACGGCTTCTTTGGAATCGTAACTGTACTAAATGTTGTTAAACAGATGTTTGTTTAAATATTTTGTCATATTTCTCAATATAATTCTGCCAGGGACATTTGAACTAATGAACAGTATTTATTTCTGCTCTATTGATACTTAAACTGTTGTTAGTATTTCCTCTTAAAACAAATCACCTGATCATTCAAAACATAGATAAGTATGCTATGATATTATCAGTGAACTAGGAGGGTTGGTTCTGCATGGTTCTAAAAGTAGAAACACATGTTCAAGTTTAAGACACATGATGAAAGAAAAACCCCCAAAATACACACAATGGTGTGTCTGTGCCTGTTGTGTTAGTATGTGTATGTATGTGTGCCTGTCTCTCCCTATTATCTCTCTCTATATGTAAACACATACATACATACATGCATACATAGATACGCACGTACATATGTATTTATGCGTGCACAATAATAAATATTACAGACTAGCTGAAGGCAGCGATTCGGCATAATCGTTAGCACACTGGGCAAAATGCTTAACGGTATTTCGTCCGTGTTTATGTTCTGAGTTCAAATTACGGAAAGGACAACTTTTCTTTTTATTATTTCGGAGTCGATAAAATAAGCATCGGTTGAAAACAGAGGTCCATGTAATCGACTTACCACGCTGGCTTCGTGTCAAAATTTGAAACAACAATATAGACTAGCTATATATGTACAATCTTTATGTTTACAATATATACATATGTAGACTCTCTATGCAGGCAATGAGTATAGTCATTTATATATTCATATAATATCAAACACACAGACACACACACACACACACACATATATATGTGTGTGTGTGTGTTACTGTATGTATAGTTGCTACATATACGTAAATGTTGTTGTAAATATATAAGCAGTGCATATATATATATATATATATATATATATATATATATCCATCATATGGTCTCAACTGTTGTGTATGAATAAAATTCCAGCATACGTAACCATACTCAAAACACGTACTTTCTTGCATATATACAAACATGCATGCATTTATATAGATGTAAGTATGGCTGTGTGTGCATACACACACGAACACATACAGATAGTTAAAGATATATATTGTGCATATATGTATACACTATATATATATTTATATATATATATATATACGTGTATCCATTTTTACTTAGATATATATACATAAATACATAGACATATATGTGTATAGGCATACATACATACACCCATCTACACCTCACACACCTTTCTCACACACATATATGTCTATCATACTACAAGCAGGAAACAATCGCCATCTTCCATAATTTCCCTATTTACTGTTATGCTTACTCGGGCAGAAGTTTATGAAACTATATTAATTAGAGATAGAGAGGGTATCATGAAAAGAAAGAGACGTTGTCAGAAGATATGAGAAATATGGACATATAGAGAGAGTGAGTGATAAATAAAAGGTAAGGAGAATCAACTAGACGTAAATATTTAAGGAAAATAACACAGGCTCGCGAATTCACAGAAAGAGTAAGTGGAAGATAGAGGAAACGAAGAGAAAAGTAAATTGTCATAAATACAGACACATAAAACAAAATAGCCCGAGAAGATATAAAAACAAAGAAGAAATAAAGAAAAGAGAAAAAGAGAGTGTGATGGTGAGAGAGGAGGCTTTATATAATATTTACTTCACTTTTATCATTCCTGTTATATACTCAACAAATAGGAAAAGGTTTGTATACGAGAAAGAAAAATGAGATGAGAAAATGGAATAGAAAAAAAAAGCTGTAGCATAAATAAGGATATATAACGAGAACTAGAGAGGAAGACGGAAAGAGGTGGAGAGAGAATATATGAAAAAATAATGTGGAAGTGACAATGAATGACGTGAGACTCCATTTTTTTTTATTTCATTTTGATTATCTGTTCTACACTTGGCAAATATTTATCGTCCTCCTTTTATAATGTTTACTTCATTTCTACATAACAGATACTTCAATATCCGTCAAAGAGAGAGAGAGAGAGGAGAGAGAGAGAGAGAGAGAGAGAGAGAGAGAGAGAGAGAGAGAGAGAGAGAGAGAGAGAGAGAATACAACGAATGATATATATGTACATATATATATACTTTATAATTTATTTTGTATTTAATACTATTTTTGTGCATGCTTCTGATGCCATTATGTTCATAATTTTACTTCAAGACACGAACTTTAAATACATAACATACAGTATATGACAGTAGCGTCTTATTATCATTATCCTACTAGAATGTGTTATTTTATTGCTTCTATAGGTTTGGTCACAGTTAACGTGTTTTGCTAGCAATTATATTTTATTGTATTCCCTAGTTTTCTATTACCCGGAATATAAAGTTCTACCAAAAGGACTGATACAAGATAATGCCCAAGAAACTCTATTTTCTGAAAACCTTTGTGCATTTATATTATCACAATGCCTCGCTGATCTTAATTTGATTTTCGCAAATATCTGTTGCTGAAAATTCAGATTATGTACTGGAATATTCAACTGCGTTTATCAGATGGAAATTAATTCCTTTACCATGATATGAATGCTAAGCTACAAGTTCAGAATTACCAATGTCTGTACGATCATTAACACAATTTCTTTTATATTCATTTTCTCGCTTGTTTCTAGTTTGAACAATAGCAATCCAAAATTCATAACGTAGTTGCTACATGTATAATTCCAGACCTATATATTCATCCGGACAAAAAGCAAATGATTAACTTACTACATGTATTCTAGAACATATAATTATTCATAATAATTTGTTTAGTAAGCACAACGCCAAAGTGTATAGAAAAGGGTTATTTACTATTGAAACAATACTATGGTTTATATATTTTTTTCAATTCTAAAGGAGTGAAAAGCAAAATAGATTCTGACGTTTCGTGAAGACAGATCGTTAAAACTACTTTAAAGCTTTTAGTCTAATAATTTATCGGTTTTGCCTGTCTTGATAATAATAAACATGAAAGCAGATTACTTTCTTGTCTGAAAAAAACACAGGAAAATTAGAAAACAAAACAAAACAAAACAAAACAAAACGCAGCAAGGACTTACGTCCGTGGCTCCAGCTCTTGTAAATAATTACACTAAAACAAAATAGCAAACTTGTACAATAAAAATATGAATATATATATATATATATATATATATATATATATATATATATATATATATATATATATATATATATATATATAAAAATATATATATGTATGTGTGCATATATGTTTCTGTGTCTGTGTTTTTTCCCCCAACATCGCTTGACAACCGATATTTGTTCGTTTACGTTCCTGTAACGTAGCGCTTTGGCAAAAGAGTCCTGGTGTCGATTTAGTCGACTAAAGGCTGTGCTCTAGCATGGCCGCAGTCAAATGACTGAAACAATTAAAAGAATAAAATAATATGTATATATAATTATATATACATTTAAATACATCAAAGTATAACCACGTATGGATCGACGGCAAATTTTTCCCTCCGTCTTCCTTTTCTCTTGGACTTTTCTCCGTCTCCTGCTTCTGAAGAAGTGCTTTGCTCGAAACGTAAAACCACCCTTCTTTCTTTCCCTGAGCGTCTGCTAATACTTTGCATGTACCATCTCCTCACGTTGTTGTTTTTTCTTGTGTTTTTCCCTCGTTTTCTTTTATTATCTATCTATCTATCTATCAATCTATCTATCTATCTATCTATCTATCTATCTATCTATCTATCTATCTATCTATCTATCCATCCATCTATCTATCTATCTATCTATCTATCTATCTATCTATCTATCTATCTATCTATCTATTTTCTGTGTCTGCGTGTGTGTGTGAGAATAACAAAAGCAAAAAGTTCTAAAATCTATTGAACTCCTGATTTACTATATAACTGCAAACAATATTTCCAAGGTTTTGAAGTCCAATATGTACATCACACCAGTACAATAACTACAACAACTACATACTGGATTTGATACTGAAATAAGTAGATGTGCTTCAAGAGGACATAACTTGGATGGTATACATATGTTGAACAATATATATATATATATATATATATATATATATATATATATATATATATATATATATATATATATAGGCATGGCTGTGTGGCAAGAAGTGTCTTCTACTATACCCTCGGGCCAACGAAAGCCTTGTGAGTGGATTTGGTAGACGGAAACGAAAAGAAGCCCGTTGCATATATATGTATATATTTATGTGTGTGTGTCTTTGTATCTGTGTTTGTCGCCCCACCATCACTTGACTACTGATTTTGGTGTGTCTACGACCCCACCCCATAATCAAGCGGTTCGGCAAAAAGAGACCGATAAAATAAGTACTAGGCTTACAAAGAATAAATCCTGGCGTCGAATTTTTCGACTAAATAACTCTTTAGGGCTCCAGCACGGTCGCAGTCAAATAACTGAAACAAGTACAAGAATAAAAGAATAAAATAATATATATATGTGTGTGTGTGTGTGTGTGCGTGCGCGCGTGTATACTTATGAGAACAAATCTATTACAAAACCTGAGTGATTGAATTTGCGTGAACCATACATTAAAGGATAATTACTTCTCTAACAGGTTTTCGTTAAAGCCGTGTGTGGCCTTAACACAAAGAAATTAACATTATGTAATGATACATGCCTGCTTAAATATACAGCCACAGCTTAAATATAGAGTCTAAATACGCGCCAAGATTTAACAGGCAAATAAATTACATTAAAAGTACAATACATGACAAATAAACTTTCAAAATTTTGTCAATATATACTGGCAATTCCCACACATCATGTGAGAAACATTCACTAGCAACTTATGATTCGCAAAAAAATCCATGCATTGCAATCATGCAAATGCACAACTAGACTGAAAACGTGATAACTTTCGCGGTGCTCCAGTATAGACAGTGTTATCACGTTGGGGCTGATACGTATAAAAAAATAGATTATAAGATTTACTGATAGAGAAAAAGCGGTATGGAATAGAAAATGTAAATTACGAATTCTTAAAGACATTGATAGAATCCAGAAATTCTTAAGTTATGCAATCAAGCATTTCTAGGAAGTATGTATAACTGAATTGATCCATTTCAAGCTTGTTATTTACTTTATCAGCGCAGGAGTAGAGAGAAACAAAGATAATCTTGATGGAATATGAAACCAGAGAGCAGATCTCTGACATGGAATAGTGTAAAATTATTCACAGGAATGTTATATATAAGACTGGTCTCAAATTTGGGTACAAGGCCAGCGATTTCGGGGAAGTGGGGAACTCGATTGTACCGTGCCCAGTGCTCAACTAAAACTTATTTTATCGACACCAAAAAGATGAAAGGCAAAGTCGACTCAGAGTGTAAAGACAAACGAAGTACCGCTAAGGATTTTGCCCGGCGAGCTCACGATTCTGCCAGTTCGCGGCCTTCTTTTATATATACAAATAATTATGAAAGTTGAAAAACATCTACGCAATAAGTAGAAAAAAATCTTCCTGTGGATATTTTAAATTGAAAATCAACAAAGGAAATGACCTAAATAAATGAAGGTAAAATACATGTAAATTTACTTAGATATTTCATAACACACACATACACACACACATAATAGCACGCGCGCACGCACGCACATACGCATGCACGCACGCACATACGCATGCACGCACGCACATACGCATGCACGCACGCACATACGCATGCACGCACACAAGCTTGAACATAGATTGGTTTCTACCATTATCAGCGTATGCCATGACTAGCTTAATAGAATCACTTGCTATTAAGTGGAAAATTTTTCCACATTGTACAAAAAATATGGCGTTAACGACAGTATTGGAGAAAACAATGTTTCAGTTTTTGGAGCAAACCCAATAATCAAGGTCTATCAAACCATTTATATGTTTTTGTGATTGATCCCGGCTGTGCTTCAGTTCTTATTATAGATTTAAACAGGTAGCGCATAGTAAGATCTCATTGCCCTGATCTGCGGGAACACTGCTTTGACTTGTGATTCATTGGCTTGTGGTGCCGAGCTAAATTTCGCCTGTGAGAAGAGCTACCTGTCAAGCACTACCGTTCTACCAGCAAAATATTGAATTCTCACCTACTTAATGCTAAGAAAACTGGACTACGTGGTAATACTTCAACATCACCACAGGTAAATGAATGAAAATTATTTAGAAATATAGTTCAGAAAACATAAGCTTTAGTTTATACAGCATGACAATCTTGAATAGTGTTTCCTGAGATAACCAAATAATGTCATAAACGAGAAATGGGCTTAGAGCAAAAATATACAAATACCGCAACTGTTGTCTACTTGTTAATTCTAAGTTAAAACTATCATCAAAACCTTGATATAAATGGTATAGTCCAACGTTAGTTAATTGACCCATCATGTAGACGCGCCATTCATTGTAGATGATATTCTATTTTTCAAAATTCAATCAGAGAAGGAAATATGATGGTTATATACTGGGCGCCAATATAAACAGTTTAACGTATACACTATTAGGTAGCTTACAATCTAGGGTTAACAACTCGTAACTTAAAATATTGTGTCTTTTCTATGAACAATAAAAAATTAAACGATTTATGAAGTATATAACTGAATAGTTGAATTGTTGAAGGGTTTTAAAATCTATTAGCATATAAGTTTCCGCTAAACCTTAGGGCAAATAAATAGAAGTACTTTTATTAAAACTTTCAACATGCGTACAATCTCTTCTGTGGAACTCAGATAGAGTGCTTCTGTCTTCCATTTTCCTACACATTAGATTTAACACAGCAGTCAGCACGTTTCACAAACGTGAATAAAGAAATGGATGATTTGGATAATTGTATTGACATTAATACACTCTGCCAGTATCTTGTGTAGTAACAGCATTTATTGCTCGCCTCTCCTGGGATTACAGGCTGTGGTAAGAATTTGGCATGACACAACAGAGATGGTTCAAAGAACAATATTTTCGGTGATATTTGCTGTTTTCTCATTCATGTTGACTGAGGTGCTAACAGGATAAATTGATAAGTTATTGCTGATATAAAATTCAGCATAACAAACACAGCAGCAGTTCCACTGATCAATGATAAAGCGCAGGATATTGCATTTTCAATAATTTGATATTTCTTGGTTATTGATAGTAAAAAAATAACACGTTAAAAGTAATTTCCATCCAGGATCATATGACATTACACTAAGGAAGTTAAATTACGTAAATAATTGATAAACTAAAACGTTAAAAAGTTCAGAAGGTAAAAAAAATCCTTAAAAAAGGGTGGTATAAATGACGAATTAATTCTGCTATGCTAACATGACCATACCAGACACTTTGTCAAACGTTTTGACACACTTTTATCAACTTGTCTTCTTTCAGAACGTTTTCCTAGAATAATGTGAGCTATATTCTGCGCTATTCTGGTCATTAGTTTGGTGCTCTTCCCTGTCATAATCGTTGTTTACCATCCATATTTACAAGTTCATTTATATTGTACACTACTAGTTCAGTGCAGCCAAACGCTGGAGACCCTGTTGGATCAAAAGGATTTAATAATGCAGTTAACTCTATACCCTTTCTTTCTAACATAAAATGCAGTCTAAAGTCATACCCAAGAAAACAGCATATATGCCCAAGAAAAGTATAAAACAATGTAGTTGAAATTCGAAAAATACTATTGTAACTAATAATACAACTCATTCTCAGATATAGCAAACCTTTTCGATAATAAACTAACAATAATAATAATAAAAAACTCTTCTGTAATTGAATTATGACTCAGTTGAAATTGCCGCTTGAAACCATTATGCTAATGCCTTTGGAAAAAATACATAAACGGTACAATTATGTATTTTTCCTTCTGTAAAAAATATTTCTTGTTTCTTTCTCTAAGTTTGTTTCACTCATTTACATTACTCTATAAATCAATATGTTTACATGTTTAAATCTGTACTAGATCTTACCCCTCAGCCTTTACAAGAAGCTTGATTAGAATTACAAATTACTGTTCAGCAGTAACTAATAATTGAAGATTGATATAATTTCTTTTGCAAATGCCAAATATGACTTCATCATGATTCATAACAAAAATATAAACATAAAAAACACCAACTTGGAATGCTTTAGGATTAATCAAATAAAATTTCTAGCTAATACCTAATTTGTAATCTTAAAGTTGAAATATAAAGTTAGCCCCTAATGAAACTTTAATTAGCTTCGATGAACATCACATATGTATATATATGGCTCTGTATAGAAGAAGTTCGTTCCACAACTACGTTTCCGGATCCAGTGCCACTGCGCAGCACTATGGTAAAGTGTCTTTTGTGATAGCTCCGGGCTGATCAATGCTTTCCGAGTGAATTTCGTAGATGGAAACAGGGTGTGTGCATACATGAAAACATGCATACATACATATCTTCAAACAGACAGACACACACATACAAATAAATATATACATAATATATACATATGTATGTATGTATGTATGTATGTATGTATGTATGTATGTATGTATGTATGTATGTATGTATGTATGTATGTATGTATATATATATATATATATATATATATATATATATATATATATATATATAATATATGTGTGTGTGTGTATAAAATGTAACTACACACGTGCTGTTTGGGATTTCTTTTCCTTCTTTGGAATAATTTTCCCGTTCTTCCTTCCGACGAAGAGCTATGCTCGAAACGTCAAAAATGGTCTCTTTTTACTGAGCGTTTATCTGAATTGACTATATATATATATATATATATATATATATATATATATATATATATATATATATATACCCCCACCACTTGGCAACTGGTGTGTCTTTGTTTACATGAAATAGTGGTTCAGACAGAATTTGAAGAAAATAACTTGTAATGTCGATTTGTTCGTCTAAACAATTCAAGGCGGTGCCCCAGTATGACTGCAGTCCAATGACTGGAAAGAGGCAAAAAGCATAAAGCAAAAGAATAAAAGAATACGATGTAACAAAAATGCGGCTGTTTGAAGAAAGCTGGGTAGAAATTTTGGTTTTCTGGTTCATTTATTGGTTCAATAATTCTTCTTTTCTGTATAGATATATATGTTCGTTTTACAACAAAAAACTATTGTATTGATAATACAACGATGTAATAATTATTTATTGATTTTCGTTTTACATAAACACCTGTTCTGTTCATATTTAGTGGAACCAACCCAATGCATATTTGGTAATTATTTTATCAAGCTCTGAGGAAAGAAAGACAACGCTAACATTAGCGACATTTGAGCTCATCGCAGAGGGACATAGCACATAACGGGATTCTGCAATGTACTTAATCCGGCATTCTACATTTTATATCACTTTATCGATCTAATCAATGATATATGAAAATAATTTGCAGCAGGTTATGTTAATAAATTGTATTATGTTGATATAGAAACATAGTCCTTATTCGATTCAATTCCCGATTTATATTTCATTGTAGTATAACGATATATATATATATATATATATATATACATACACACACACACACATATATATATATATATATATATATATATATATATATATATATATATATATATAACAGGCATATATAAACTCTAGCTTCTGCATTTCAGTAAGTGTACATGGAAATATACTGGGTTTAAATACAATATATTGTTTCTTCTGAAAGGATTATAGAGGCTTATAACTGATCATATCCAGTGAAGACTGTTGTGACAAATGGTGGGACAATCACTTCTGATGTAAATATACATGAAGCAACGTATTTCATAAGTCATAGGAATAAACATTTCCACGACTTATCAAATATGAAAAACTAATATTTAATGATTATTTGTTTACACATGGAAATATAATTCTAATAAATCACATATATCAAAGACAATATTACAAACGAATTCCTTTTATTAGATACACCATTGAAAGTTCAGAAATCTTTGCCCTCCACAATATTATAAAACTATTAAATGATTTAATTCTAAAAACCAAATAGATTTCTTTCACAAAGCAAACTATTGTCTTTAGTATGATTATATGTAAAGGTGAATAGTCATAACTTGTTATCACATAGTTCTTAATTAAGTTTAGCTTCTGAGTTACTTCTATGAATAATTTCTTTAGAAATCATCTGCATCTTTTTCGAAACAAACATTAATATTTAGTACATTCAGTCGTTATCAACCAATAAAGCTTTTATTTTCTTTCAGATTGATTCCTTAAAAGCTAGTTTTCCCAACTGAACTATATATTTACAAATCAGGTCCTGAAATTATCTCCGCTTCATTGTCTGATCTACTCAACAGAAGACTGTAGAATAACTAAAACAAAATTACCACCTTCCTATTAAGACATTCTGCTAAATCTTGGTATTTTTCGATGGTCTTTTTTTTCTTTTAGATTCCCAACTTCATAATCTTTTATTGATTAATTGGTTGATTATTTTTGTTTCATAGCTTCATTTCATTTCATGTTATTTTACTTGCTTTACTGCTTGGACAGCGAACTGCTGGGTTACCTCCCTAACGGTACATTCACTCGTACCACATATATATATGTGTGTGTGTGTAATATATATATATATATATATATATATATATATATATATATATATATATATATATATATATATGCAATATACATACACACGCATATACATACATATGTTGTGATTCGTGCTATTTCTGTCTACTAATAAAGTGTTGATCAGGCCAAGGCTACACTGGAAAGCATTTGTTTAGAATGGCAGTGTAATCGAAACTAGATTGGGAAGCGTACTTCTTAACTCCTTTTATCGACAATATTTTGGAGGAAGAAGAAAATAATACGTTGTTATACTATTTCTTTAGTGAATAACTACATCAGTGACATAAGAAAAAGGAAGGATAATACATGCAGCGTGTAGAAAAATAAGAGTGTGGCATTTTCGGGTCGTCGGTTATCTACCTCTTGTTCTACGATGTTAATCGGTACCATAGAATTATTGTAGTGAATGTAATGAAATATTTCTTGACATGTATAAAAGTGTCCTTAAATTTAGTGAGAGTATGGATCTACCTCAGAAAGCTGTTGCCCATGCATGAAAATCTCTTCTCTTCACATCACCGATGGGCCTGTGTCGATGCGTCGAGATGATACGTGTTACTCGACACTGAGGTCACTGTAGATGGGATAGAAAAGGCAGGGTGAGAAGACGGCAGATCTGTGGGCCAGAAAACGTTAGCGCGTTAAATAGTGCAATCTGTGGCAGTTACTGGGACAAGATATTCTATGACAACTAATTTGATATCCCATGATAAATAGTGCAGGCAGTAGCAGTGAATAGGGCTGGAGGATTTGAAACAGTTAATTTGATACCACGAATTTAGGAGCTGAGATATCGTACGACTCAACTTCGTTTCTCTTCCATTCGGATCTATTATATAAGAGTCTGTAAGTGGGTTTTCTTCTAAATGAAACACAAGATTACATATATATTTGGACATGTATTATTTAGGTATAAATATCTTACATTTTGAAGAGAGGAATTGGAGTTTTGCGATGTCCTTTACTTCCTACATAGCAGGATATTATTCAGCCATAATTTGACATGTCACTGCATTCTGTGCTACAAAGACTCTACTCTTTATTGTACATCTTAAGTACCTTATAATAATCATACCAAAGTTGATTTTTAACTCTCTCTAGAAGGTACAGTTCATCGAGAATTGACATTGTGAATAGTCAAAAGAAATCGTTATTGATCTCTGTCACTTTGAGCGATGTAGAGAAGGGCGAAATGAGCGTTTGGCGTGCCAAAACATACCTGGTTTTTCTTAATTATTCATAACTGGCGTCCCGTTTCGATTCTTAGCTTAACTACGCCTTTAATCTTCTTGGAAAACGTATGAAGGTCACAGCTTTCCAGGTCAACATCAGTTCAATCACTGCTATTAATAACGTACATGCTATGGACTACACTACATCCTTTTCCATATTGTTTCTAAAATACATTGGGGCTTTGTGAAAACCTGCAAATTAGTCTTTCCTTGGTGTGCGTTTGACAGCAAGGGCCAGAATTAGGCAAGCAAACTGCATCGCTCTCACACCACTAATAGATTTAATATTTTGGAGAAAGACATAAACAAAATAAATTCCCAATTCTCTAACCCGTGAATATAACACTATGTTTAATTTCAGAATAAGTGTGTGTGTGTGTGTGTGTGTGCTTGCATACAGATCTGTGTGATGTCTATACGCATGCGCACTCGTATAACTTTCAAGGTAACGAATTTTCGTGTAAGAAAAGCGTTTCGTAGATTGTTTTCTGTTTTGCGTTGTAGCACTGATAGAAACTGTTGTTCTGCCTTTGTTATGGGAGCACAATGAAATACAATAGCAATGCAAGTCCAGTAGATTGCACGTATTGAGTAATCTTCGTTCTATACAGTTAATTTAAATACAGAATCGGAGAGAAAAGTATTTTTTCTTATGTCTATTAGACATTTTCTAATATAATTCTAACAGTAGCCTTGAAGTAGTAATAGTAGTAGTAGTAGTAGTAGTAGTAGTAGTAGTAGTAGTAGTAGTAGTAGTAGTAGTAGTAGTAGTAGTAGTAGTCGTCGTAGTAGTAGTAGAAATAAAAAGGAAGGCAACATCAATTATACCTCTGAAAGTGATAATAGTGACGAATGTAATTGTAATAGTTGCTTCTTTGCATGCGTGTATATGTGTGTGCATGTGTGCATGTATATATATATGTATACATATATATTTATACATACAATTATAAATGTAATATATATATATATATATATATATATATATATATATATATACGTATGTATGTATGAGTATATATATATATATATATATATATATATATATATATACATATACATATATATATATATATATATATATATATATATATATATATATATATATATATATATATATATATATATATATATATATAGCGAGAGAGAGAAGCAAAAGCAAAAAGGAAAGAAGCTTTGTACATAATGGAATTCATACAGGAATGGTGCATAAGGGAAGATGGGCTAATTAATATATATATATATATATACATATATATATATATATATATATATATATATATATATATATATATATATATATATATATATATATATATAAACACATTATTAGAATTATATACATTCACATATACTTATGTATGCAGGCGTGTACGTAATTTGGTCGGTAAGAATATATAGGTATAAATGTCTAATAGATTGATATTAGCTGACACTGATATTAAGAGAAATGCCCCTCTTCAACGAGTGGCACACACACAGATGCATATAGACGCCTCTCAGTTGATCCTTCCGCATATCTTTATCTATCTATCTATCTATCTATCTATCTATCTATCTATCTATCTATCTATCTATCTATCTATCCATCTCTTTGCACATATAAATATGCATATACTGGTATAACACCGACTTTCTTTACCCTGATGATCCGGAACATCTTATGATACTTACTTAATCTATTAGCGGAAACCTCGAATTCTCTACGCCAGCAGACTAGTTAAAGGGGTGGTCCTGTTTCTAATCGACCGCAGTACCAATTTTCGTTTTGAACCTGGTACTTATTCTATCGGTTACTGTTGCCGAACCGATAAGTTACGGGGGTGTAAACGCACCAACACCAATTGTCAATCGGTGCTGGGGGACAAACACAGACACAAAGACACACACACACCCACACATACATATATATATACGTACATACGTTCTTACATACATACATACATACATACATACATACACAGAAACATATTCACACACGCACGCATACACTCAAACACATACATAAACATGTATATATACATACGTATACCTTTGTGTGCGTGTGTGTGTGTGTGCGTGTCTATGTGTATGTATGTATATATGTATGTATGTATGTATTATGGATATATACATATATCTTTATATTTATATTATTATCATTATTATTATTATTATTATTATTATTATTATTATATATATATATATATATATATATATATATATATAAATAGATAGATAAGTGGATAGACAGATACGCATACAAGGAGTGAGATGGCTTGTAATGTAAGTGATTAGAAATACATATAATGAAAATATACCAAGTTATTTTACTACATGCATAGCTGACAGAAGGACGGTAGCGGATACATACGAAGGAATACACACTTATATAAACACAGATATTTGAAATCTTTGAAAGGAATTGATAAACCATCCTATGAGATATAAAGTTAAAGCAACATCGACAACGCTACGATCGATAGTTTGTGGAGTTGACGGCGTTTGTGATTGAGGTGATGCAAGAAATAGTCAATGACAGGACCGTGTTAATTCGCTAGCTCGATGTTTATATGAGTTAAACGACTGCGTTTCGAACATTTCTCGCTCACTCGCACCCACCCTCTTGCTCAATCTCTCTCTCTTCTGTAATATTGGTTTCTGTGAAAATGTTCTGTACCACATATGTTTAATCACTGGAAGACAGCAGCCTGGAAATGTATAGATATAGTCAAGCATAAATCAATTTGTATTCAGAAAGGAAACGCAAAGGCAAAATAAAAGCCGCTGATTATTGTAGAGAAGAAAAGTTATTCTGATATTCAGGTATTTTCAACAGCGTTTTAATATTACTGTGTACAACAGGTTGTATTAACGAAATGTGATGCCAAGAAATGCTCGCATGTAAGGCCTAAGGTGTTTGGACGAAGTAGTAAGCATTTACATGGAGTAATAATGGTTTCAAATTTCGCACGAGGCCAGCAATTTCGGGTGAGGGGTTAAATCAGTTACATTGACCCCATTCCCCAGTGCTCAACTAGTGCTTATTTTATCGACCCCGAAGGATGAAAAGTAAAGTCGACCTTGGCGGAATTTCAATTCAAAACGTAAAGACAGACGAAATACGGTTAAATTTTTTGCCCGGAGTATTAACGATTCTGCCAGCCTTTTTTAAATTACATGGAGTGATTATACTTTTTAGTATAGGCACAAGACCTGAAATTTGGGGGAGGGGATAGTCTATTGCATCGATCCGAGTACTCAACTGGTACTTATTTTATCGACACCAAAGGGATCAAAGGCAAAGTCCGAATTTGAACTAAGAACGTGAAGACGGACGAAATACCGCCATGCATTTCGTCCGGTGTGCTAACGATTTTGCCTACTCGCCTCCTTTTTACATGGAGCAATAATAAACTATAAATTTTGAGTGTGGGGGATAATCGATTATATTGAATTCAGTATTATAATCGATTATATTGAATTCAGTATTCATCGACCGCGAAAAGATGAATAGCAAAGTCGACCTCTGCGGAATTTGAACTCAGAACGTAAAGACAGACGAAATGCCTCTAAGCATTTTGTCTGGTTTGTTAACGATTCAGCCAGGTCGCTTTATTTTTAGCAGTATAATGCAGAAAGATTTTAATAATAATAGCAAAGTTCTAGGATATTAGATTTTACAAACGGCGCTAGTGTGAAATGTTGCGACATTCAAAGCGTTTCTATACAGAAAATAATATATTGCATGTAAAAAAAAGATTATTTGTAACACAGTGTCAGGAATTGCTTTGAAAATTCACAGCTAGCCGCTTGGAAATATCTATGAAAGAGTTGACTTTTCATATCACAATAACTCCAGAGTATCAGATATTGCGACTAACACACCTAATTCTTGTTCACTTTTCTCTCATATATTTATATAACTGTTAACTAATTCATAAGTATATATATATATATATATATATATATATATATATAAAACAAATGAAAAGGAATCTAGAAATCTGACCAGTTTTCTTAGTCAGCATTCCAGTGAATACCGACTTACAAAGTGTGTAGTAGTGGACAATTTTCTTTAAAGGAAACAAACTGAAATTCCAAGGATAATTTATTAGTCGCGTAATTTAATACAGTGAATCCAGGAGATGTTATTACGTTTATGACTTCATTACGATCGTTTCAACAATGCATGGTTCATCTGCATCATGAATAGAAATGATTGTGCAACGTTACAATATATTCCATGTAATCCATGTTTATTTCGTCAAACAATGATCAAAGAGCAATTAGTAAGGCTATATATATTATTGATTAAAGCATTATTTTAGATTAAATTCGAAGCTGACATCTTACATATTTAAGGTTGAGTTAATTGCTCTGTGTACTGTACTTTCTTAAAGTATGCCAAATGGCTTCTGCTAGACGCGTGGTTAAAAGATTCTCTTCGAAGTTACATACTTCCAGGTTCGACACCACTGTGTAGTACTTTTCTCTTTCTACCGTAGCCTTGAGTTTACTAATGAATTAAGAGTAAAATTTACTTGACGGAATCTGTGCTGAAGCCCTTTATTTTCTAATATCATTCTTAATAGTAACTTTAAAGTTGCTGTAGTAGCAATACTTTATAGAAATATAACTGTTTCTTTAATAGCCTGTATTAGAGTAAACCAGTGAAAAACACTTTAAGGGACTTATATCAACGAAAGTGTCTAAATTGACATTGATAAGAATGTATGGCGGTAGCGCTCTAAAAAGAACTAAAGTTGATAGAGATCGATAAAATAAGTATGGGGCTAAGTATTGAGGTTGATTTAATTGGCTAAAATCTCTTTAACGTCAACTCAACAAGGCTGCAGTTCAGTGATAGAAATCAATAAAAAAAAAACAATAATATATCTCTCATACAGTTATTTAATGCATCTCTTATACACTTCTGTATATCGTATGTTGTATACCTTACGATGCATGTTGCATCCTATCCCACAATGCATGTTAGAAATGCATTTAATCACACACACATACACACACACACACACACACACACACATACACCCACACAAACACACACACACACACACACACACACACACACACACACACACACATATATCTTGCAGTAGGGTCTACTTTTTTATGAAATATTTCTTAAGTTTTGATTTATTCATTACAATGTAGCTTACATTGCATAATGCATCCATTAGAATGGATTTGATTGTATGTAATATTACACGAATCGGATGATATCTCCTTTATAATAGTATAATTGATTTTATATTGCCTTATAGCTCACGCTTTTTTTTAATATTACTGCTTTCGGCGTCCATTTATATTACTTTAAGTTGTCTCTGATTTGGATAGATTGCAAGAAATTTATTCTCTTTCAAAATATCAAGCACTGGTTTCTGAATGCATCCATGTCTTTTCCCTTCTTCACCAGCCCCATGAATGTTTCATTCCTTACAACACAGCCTAACACATCCATAGTTATTGGACTGAGGAAACAGGTAATGATTGCAGATATTCCAGTTTTTAGCTTATTATGTTTCGTCTAATGAGTGTGTTCCACGTGATGCGTTCTATAACCTAATGACAATTTATAACAGAAGAAACATATCACGCCTGGAAAATTAATTTTCCATGAATACGGAACATTCAAGGTGTATAAATATATGGTTCTGCTTTAAAATCATCAAATCTGATTTGTCAAGACGTAATGAAAATTAAATAATAAATGAACGACTGCGAAACAATAAAATCGATGTTGGATAGTGGAATTTTTATGTACTTATTTCTCAATTTATGTTTAGTATTGATCCGTTGATACGAGTAAAATGGGTACGGAGAAGAAATGTCAACGAAATGAGAAAAGGAATACATTAATGATGATGATGATGATAATGATGATGATGATGATGATGATGATGATGATGATGATGATGATGATGATGATAATGATGATGATGATAGATTTCCAAGCAACAAAGAGAAAATGTGAAAGATATTTTAAAAGAAAATAAAACATATGTGTTGGCAGGAGGTTATATATATGATTCCTAACCGAAGATAAATTAATTTTTTAGATTAAAAATCATTGAAATAGAATAGAAAATACAAAATACCATTCAATTATAAAAAGAAAATAAAGATATCATTTTGAGAAGTTTTTCTTTAAATATTTCTTTAATAATCATCTTTGTGGTGGTAAATGATAAATGATTATTAAAATAATAACTGTTGTCAGAATTTCATAAAAATCTCAAGACAAATTAAGGTTAATTAAACAACAATAAAAATGTCTAAAAAAACCCAGAGATCAATATGTCTGTGGATATAAGTCTGTTGTATATATATGTATATGTGAATGTGTCTATATGTGTATGCTTGATATACGTACGTCTTCATATATATACGTATAAGAAATATACATACAAAATAACTGTTCACTGGCAGGCAGTGTGTTTTATGATGAAAACTGACTGTATTTCAAACCAATTTGTTGTTCTTTCGTTAGTGTCGTCTTCCTCGCTACACAATTCACACACTGATAGGGTAACGACTCGCTTCGGTCATGAATGACCTTGAGATTGCACCTAGAAAGTTCCCCCTCCAAGCCACAAGTCCAGCGAAGGTTGTTTGTGGAAGACCAGCAATTTTGAAAGTTGTCTCACTTGCCTTTTTTGAGAAGAAAATTCATTAACGCTGATGTTTGTGATTGAAATCAATTAAAAAGCATTCTAGTCATCATGAAGTAGGAACGTCTCTACTATGTATGTATGTATGTATGTATGTATGTATGTATGTATGTATGTATGTATGTATGTATGTATGCATGTATGTATGTATGTATGCATGGAAGCATCTATCTATCTACACAAACGCGCGCGCGCACACACACACATACACATTCATACACGCATTCATACATTCATTGATACACACACATATATGTATTGTATATTTGTATGTATGTGTGTGTCTTTATGATAATTGAAGTGATAAGTAAAATGAAAGTAATTATCCCAGCGGCACCACATGCAGGAACTTGGCAAGCAAGTATTTGAATAGCTGTGTAAAGATTAGACCTTTTTGATGAAGAAAAGAATGATCGTTTATACATTAGTAAAATTTTATGGGACATGTATTTATAGGCATGTATTTCAAATGGGTATGTAATAATCTTCATTCATTGAATAACAATAATTTTAATGGAAGAAAAAGAGAAATTATTATTGTTACTTACGTTTCGATAAACGACCGCCATGTATTTCCTATGACATAAAATTTGATCAATTTTATGTTGTGAATTTAAGAGTTCATTCATTTCTTCAGACATAGTTTGATACACAATCAACTTATGAGATGAATTCGCAAATGCTAGAGTTATCATCGCTTCATGGGCGTATACATCAAACTGGCAGAAAAACAAAATATAAATGTTAATTTATACTATCAGCTCATTAGTACACAGCTCATAAGCCAAGTAATCAAAATAAATTTCTCCTAGAGGCCTGAACATCTTTCTCATAGTGACAACTTGGTCAGTAGGATGATCTCTTTGACGACATTTTATTACTCCTACAGACTAATCGATAAACAAAATTAAATGTGTGTATGTATATGTGTATAAGTGTGTGCTTACGTGTGTCTGTGTGTGAATGCGTTTGAGTGAGTACTGTGGGCATGTGTCTACGTGCGTATATTACGTACATGTTGATAGCTGCTGCCGGCATGTGGTCATGTGTGTCTGTGCGTGTATGCCGACGTATGCATGAATACAAATATAAATATAACATAGAATATATGCGATTCATACAGATATTTCAATCCACTCCGTATTCCTATGTTTTCGAAGACGTAACTGAAACCGTTCGTTGTATTTGAACTATCTCTCAGTTATTCATTGCACAAAGGAAGTTGAATATAGTAAATAGCCTTGAAACAGTCAACAACGAAATATCTCCACCCAAACTTATATGAAGATCATATTCCCTGAACAACGACAGCGGTATTTTAGGTGCTAAACAAAAGACGAAGTTACTAAGGAATAAATGTACAAATCCCTGAAACTGGCAGTAAACCCCTGTATAGTGTAATTCTAAGCATTTTTCTGAATCGACCCTGCTGCATTTTTAAGGCCTGGTACTTAGTCTATTGGTCTTTTTGCCGAACCAATAAGGTATGGGGATGTAAACACACAAACATCAGTTGTTAGGCGGTGGTGGTGCAGAAAGACACAAAGACAGCCGCATACAGTCACGCACACACACACACATACAAACCCCCACACGCGCACGCACACACGCACGCACGCACACACGCACACACACACACACACACACACACACACACACACACACACACACACAAACAAACACACACACATAGAACGGGCTTCTTTCAGTTTCAGTCTATCAAATCTACTCACAAGGCTGTGGTCGGTTCGAGGCTGTAGTAGAAGATAACTCTTCCAAGTGTCACGCAGTGGGACTGAAGCAGGAACCATGTAGTTGCGAAGCAATCTTATTTCTTTATTGCCCACAAGGGGCTAAACATAGAGGGGACAAACAAGGACAGACAAAGGGATTAAGTCAATTACATCGACCCCAGTGCGTAACTGGTACTTAATTTATCGACCCCGAAAGGATGAAAGGCAAAGTCGACCTCGGCGGAATTTGAACTCAGAACGTAACGGCAGACGAAATACCGCTAAGCATTTCGCCCGGCGTGCTAACATTTCTGCCAGCTCGCGAAGCAATCTTCTTATCACACAGCAACCTTTGCGCCTATGTGTACATAAACTTTCTCTCTCTCTCTCTCTCTCTCTCTCTCACACACACACACACACACTCACACACACACACACACACACACACACACACACACACACACACACACACACACAGAGTTAGATAGAGATAGATCGATAGATAGAGAGAGAGTCTGTGTGTGTCAGAGAGGAGGATAATGAATAAACAAAAATACCGTACAGCTTAAAACAACTACACGCGTTTCAATGGTAATGGTTATTTATTACCAATACAAAGTACATTACATAACATATTACAGATTACGTAAATCCGCAATGCACTTCGTCGGACGACAGTCGAATATCACGGGGAAAATCGGCCTAGATACGCAACAGTGTGGAATCTTGCAATATGTTATATAATGTACTTCCGATTGTTAATAAATAACCACGCTGTTGAAACCCGTGTTGTAGTGTTTTCAACTACCCTTTCTGTTTACTAAACGATACACTGCGTAATATGTGCCAATTGTATCAGTGATACATAAACAGATTTGTAGGATTCTCTGGACCAATAAACAACTGTTTAACTCAGTATAGGTAACTTTATCTACCACTTGAATGACCCGGAATACTTTCTGTCTTTGCAATCAGTTAGCCAAACATACGCAGAATTGCTTCTATGTCAATTGCTTCCATGTCAATTGCTTCCATGTCAATTGCTTCCATGTCAATTGCTTCCATGTCAATTTATCATGGTCTGTTTCCTTTCAATTGCTTTACCATCTATCCACCTTTATGTGTATATATATATATATATATATATTTATGTCTGTGTATGTGTGTGTTTGCGTGTGCTAAGCAATTAACATGGGAGTAAAAGCGGACAAGATCACCCACAGGAAGTGTATCTCTCAGCTGTGGAATAATGCTTGACCGCAAAAACCATCACATCAAAGCGACCAACCACTCCATGTTATCTAATTTAGCTCCAGCAAACATATAATTGGACTATCTATCATTGTTTATCTCCATTTGTATAATGCAAATTTCGTTTGTATTTTTGATAGCTTTCTTAACTCTCACGGAAAGGTCGTCCTGTTGTTTTCAACACAGTCTTGTCTCAAACTAATTGCGTGAGTGCTACCTACAATGATTCAGGTATATAAATGTAGTATATAGAACTCGGTTTAAGATTGTATATACGTACATTCATATGTATTTGTGCATGTATCACTTTGGTAAATCTGATCTGCCAGACAATATGATGGATAAGTTTTTCACATCTTTCCCATATTTTGCAATAAATTATTGTATTCTGCTGTCTTGTATGTTTTTCGTTGTTATTGTTAAGCTCCAGTTTATCATTGATTCAGTGAACTTATAATGAAAGGTATCTTGACTAATGCTTATTTTAATTTCGTATAAAGATTTGACAATATTTCTGGCAGGTAGATCGACTATGTTTTGATACTCTGGGATCGTTTTTTTGGTTTCGGTCCTCAATAAAAAAAAGAAAACAACACAAAACAATCCCCTACTTCTAACACAAGGCTAATTAGTTTTCCTTACCGACTTGCGGTATCATGTATAGGATATGCGTTTTGTCGGTGCATTTCTTGCCTTCGTCTTAACGTGGTCTGTAATTCCATTATGGACTGACGTATTAGTGTTTTGTTTTAAATATTTTCTATGTAATATAATAATGAGCTTATTTTATACAATGCTCAGATGCACTATAAACTGCTCAGATACACTCTGTCTTCCTTTCTCTACACAACTCTTCTTTAACCACAATTTCTGTATTAATATTATTGACTTCCACGAAGACATAAAACAGAATTGGTTTTATCCATGTTTTGAAGCTAGTTGCATTAGACTGTCTATATTCTTTACAGATATTTTTACAGTGCAGTACATATTTTATGATATTGTTGCAGAAAAGCTCACGGTATCTGGGTAGCGTATTTTAAATGTAGTCATTACATTTCTTTTGTTACTGTCTCGCCTTGCTAATTCATTTACTGTCCACTTGAGAATATTATGACAATTTATTACTAGAACAAGTTGAACACCTTATTTTGTAACATAGCTCTATTATAAGTACTAACCTAATATGCCTCTAATATTCCTTCCTAACATTTCCTTTACATCGTATACACTGTATGCTGTTTAGTCCATTAATACTTAAGTATTTGAAAGCTTGTGTTTGGTGGCATTCTCTCATATTGATAGTTTTAATATTTTCTCTCTCTCTATGATTACCAGGACGTGCACTTTAGCTATTACTGTTTCTAGTTTGTTATATGCACTGTGCTTCTGAATGTTATCTAGTTATAAAATATGGTTGTCCTTGTAAAGCATTTGTACTCGAGGATTGCTTAATTTGTAGTGTTAGTTAAAGGTCTTAATACTAAGCACAAACAAAGCGTAGAGAGGGGACCCCCTTGGAATGTTTCTTTCATTGTTAGAGGTGTTACCTTATTCATGGCTAATGATCTCAGAATCTAGGGGTTCTTTATGCAATCTTTGTTTATTTTGCCATCAGCAAATTACTCTCTCTCAAACACACAGACAGACACAGACACACACACACACACACACACACACACACACACACACACACACACACACACACACACACACACACACACCACACAGAGAATAACACGCACAGCAGAGTTTCCTTTTTTCAGCAAATCATTTTGTTCTGTGCTATTGCAGATTTATTCATTCTATCTTGCATATAAGCAGATTATGGATTAATGGATTTGGATATTCGCTGTGTTCTTGATCCAGTTTGAGGTGATTTTCTCTCACTGGGCTACTCAGCAGTTGTGGTTGGCTCTTTTAGTAGGTCATTTTACCTCCCACCCACTTGTTTATGTTTTTTGTGATTGTGCTACTTCTTGTATTGTTAATCGTTTCCATGATTCTTTAAAAGTAACAATTGTTTTGAAAATTATCTTCTCAAGTAATCCATTCGCTTTCTTTCTTCCCCTGCACCATATCTTGCTACTTTACTTACATTGGTACAACATTGTTTCTTAGTTCTTATTTTTCGACAAAATCTTTTAAAACTCGTTTTTGATCGGGATCAGATCGTTCCTTTTGCTTAAGAAGTATTTTTAGCTGCTATAACGACAGACTGTTTCTGAGTTAGTGAGGATAATCTTTTTAAAGAAGTCCCTTCATTTTTAACACTATATTCGTATATGTTATATAATTTCTGGCATTTTCTCATATATATGTCGCCTGATCGAGCACCCATGGTTTTGTCAGCATCTTCAAATTTATAATCTAGAATATCATGCTGAAGAATGAAGTGGATTTTATATCATTCTAATCCCAAAACGCGTACATGATTAACTAAGGCTTGTTGGTTTCGTTATTTTTTCTTCTTTTTTGCCTATGCAAGTTGCGAGTATTGCTATCTGTGGAGATATATTGTAATAGAAGAATTAGTATTTTAACTGCTATTTCTAAATTTCGGTATGTGGTGAAGCAACTTTTGCTGATCCCTTAATTATGTTTATACACACACACACACACACACACACACACACACACACACACACACACACACACACACACACGCACACATATATATGTATATATTTATATTTATATTTGTATTTATAATATCTTATATGTCTACGGTATTTTTCTGCCTCTTTCAAATATTCCCTTGTTGATTTAACTGGGGATTAAGAGATCGCTTATCTTATTTCCTATATTTTTTGTTTTTCACTTGGTTGGCTTGGGTAGATGTCATCACCCCACATACTCACTCACACACATACACTCCTCGCGTACACACAGATACATTACTACCTGAGTGGTTTAGTAAATCTTTCGTCTTGTTATACCTATTATTGCACCTCTTACATTTCATTCATTCGGTCGACAATAACGTTGTTATCAAATTTCATTCAGACTGCTATTTACTTTTAGTTTGTATCTTTTATTGTTGCCGTTCTATCGTTAAGAATTTTATCTTTCGAAGGGAATTTCTTTGCTCCATATGAAAATCTGTCCATTAATATATTCAATTCTCTTTTCTTTTAGATTATTGATCTATTCAAAATATCCATCTTAGATATTTAAATGGTGCTCATATTCACTTTTATTCATATTTTGGTTTGTGTAGTTATTGTTTCACTTGCATCGGTATTCTGAAGGTAAGCCAGGAATTTGTTTCGCCAGTTACTTTGGTTTACTTAAGCTTGGTTTTCATTGTTGATGTATTTAATGTTTTTATTGTTGGTGTTTACATTTTTTTTTTCATTACTTATATTTTCAATATTATTATTTATAAAGAGGCGAACTGTCAGAATCGTTAGCATGCTGGACAAAAGGCTTAGCGGCATTTCGTCCGTCTTTACATTCTGGGTTCAAATCCCACCGAGGTCGACTTTGCCTTTCATCCTTTCAGGGTCGATAAAATAAGTACGAGTGAAACACTGGGATCGATGTAATCGACTAGTCCCCGCCCCCAAAATTTCATGCCTTGTGCCTTTAGTAGAAAGTATTATTTATAGAGCGGCGAATTGGCAAAGTACTAAACGGTATTTCGTCCGTCTTTACATTTTGGGTTCAAATCCCACCGAGGGCGACTTTACCTGTCACCCTTTCGAAGTTGATAAAATAAGTACTACTTGAGCACGAGAGTCGATGTAATTCGCTTATTCCCTCCCTCGAAATTGCTGGCCTTGTGCCAAAATTTGAAACCGATATTTATCATTTAAAAGGCAGCGAACTTGCAGAATCGTTAGCACGCTGGGCAAAATGGTTAGCTGCATTTCATTTACCTTTACATTCTGAGTTCAAATCCCACCGAAGCCTACTATGCCTTTCATGCTTTTGAGGTTGATAAAATAAGTACCAGTTAAAAACTGAGGATGATACAATCGACTTACCTTCTCCCTCGAAATTGCTGGCCTTGTGCCAACATTTGAAATCTTCTTTATTGCTTTCATAACACATTTTCTTGAATTAGCTAGTATTATGATATCGGATTCACTTTTTATCATAGCTTATTTTTCTTTTGATATTACATGTGTATATTGTGATGCTTACGTTTTTAGAATAAAATATGCAGTAATGACTCGATATACGAGTTAATTTGTTCCCGGAAACCATTCGTAAAGCAGAGCAATAATTTTCCATAGTAGCAAAACGTAATCCGTTCCCAGAAAAATATTTTACCAATAAAATTTATAATGCTCGTAAATAAATAGCAATAAAACAACAGTAGAATGTAAAGAATATTTTAAGTAAAGTAAAGAGTATATCAAGATCACTTACAAAAAAAATATTATTATTATTACTGTTTTCTGAATCCCTTTCACTCGCACATACTCGCGCACACCATCACTTGTAGACGCGATCACCGATTTACAAGCACTCGTAGACGGACTTGTAAATTTCTTTTTAAAAGACATGTCTATGGTTGTTTGCTTGGAGGAAGACCTTTTTTTTGCTCTGTATACATTTCCCGGTAACATGCAGAAGCATTTGTATTGATAGCAGAAACTTTTGCACTTCGTTCAAAATTTGTATCTTGTACTTGAAAAATTAAACTCGTAACCGTAGGGTCTCGTAAAGCGGGTCCTCGTAAAGTGAGGTATTACTGTATGCATGTAGTATAGAAAAATATTCCCCATCACCACTTCTGCCTTTTCTGTGTTATTTCTTGGGTTTCAGGAGTAACATCAGAACCTTTATTTTCATAGCTATCTTTCTATCAGTACTAGCTTATTTCTGGAGAGATTTAATTCTTTTTAATTTTATGTATCAAATTAGTGATTCTCCTTTTACCCTCTAGTCGAATGATATGGGTTTCATTTCCATGATTTTATCATTTATTGTTTTGGGTCAGTATTTTCTGTTCTCAATTCGGCCTCTCTTTTGTATGACTGTTTGAACTTTATTGGCAAATCGGTGACTACTGTTAATATTTGAAATAAATTGCTAATATAAAATAAAAATCAATAAAATATCAAATCAAATCTATAAAATGTTATTCGATTCGATATCATCATCATTATTATTATCACTATCTAAGACGGCGAACTGGCAAAATCGTTACCACGCTGGACGAAATGCTTAGCGGTATTTCGCTCGTCGCTGAATTCAAATTCAATCGAGTTCGACTTTGCTTTTCCTCCTTTCGAGATCGATAAATTAAGTATGAGTGAAATACTGGGGGTTGATGTAATCGATTCATCCCCTTTCCAAAAAAGGGCTGCCCTTGTGGCAAAATTTGAAACTATTGTTATTATTATTTTTATTATTGAGTGAGAGAGCAATGCATGCCATCAAAGTGACACTGGTGTAAAATATACGAAGCCCAGTATGCCTATTATGACTACCCGTCTGATAAGGGTACACCATGCACATGCATCAACTGGTTAAGGTCAAATCTGTGGTATTGAACAGAATATTTGCTGTAGCCCATCTTTTATACCAAGGCAAAACAATGCACATGATAACACTTTCAATCAGTTAAGAATAGAAGCCATGAGAGCCACTGCCTGGTACTGCATTTCTTCTTCTTCTTCTTCTTCTTCTTCTTCTTCTTCTTCTTCTTCTTCTTCTTCTTCTTTTTCTTCTTCTTCTTCTTCTTCTTCTTCTTCTTCTTCTTCTTCTTCTTCTTCTTCTTCTTCTTCTTCTTCTTCTTCTTCTTCTTCTTCTTCTTCTTCTTCTCATGTTGACAGTTAATTTAATTAATAAGGATGTTAATCTAAGATTTGATAACTCTCCTCAAATATTAAGAATCCTTCTTATGATTATTGCAAAATACAGGATAGCGCTTTTTTTTTCAGATCGATAATAACCCTCAGCGTATTAGATAGAAACTCGGCTGTAGTGTCAAACGCATGAATTTCCAAAGGAACAATTTTTAACTTTGTGTTTCACAATGGCGTCACCTGTGACATTTCTCATTTTTTTCAATTTTATTTATATCCACTCTACTGTCATAGTTTTGCGGAGTCTATGGTCATACATTGTTAATTTTTCCGGTTCCCCTATCATACCTGGTCCTACTGCTTCAACAGAATAATCAGTCTCTATGGGGAAACACATAAAATGATGCTGTTGTTCTCAATCACTATTACTACCTTTGCTCGTATTCAAACTACTTTTTCGTCACAGCAACAGCAACAACAACAACAATAAATAATGACCACATGCAGAGAAACCCTGGATACCAATAGACAAAACGACCTGATCTACTGAGCAGCTGTAGTAATATGCAGAGAGACTTGACTTGACCCTTACAAAGATAAAAAAACCCCAGCGAAATCCCAAACCCCGAAACGTAAAGAAAATATGATAAATAAAAAAAAACAAAACAAAGGAAGGACATCTGTACTTTGTGAATTAGAGGAAATGGAAAAGAAAATAAGATCTATATAACATAAAAATACAATATAAAAGATAAAAAAGACACCAGGTAGGTGAAAGGAAAACTCAAGCTGTGCACAGTGGCAAAAACTTGCCGCATGCAGCGGTATGGAAAACAGGAACGCTTCTTCCAACAAAATACAGAACTTAAAAATAAACACAAGAAGATTTTACAGAAACGAAAGCAAGAAAACCATATCAATAGTCACAAGCTATTAAAACCTACCATAAGAAAAGGAAATTTCTAAGAAGACTCGTTGAGCCATCTATGGGTTACAAATGCTATGGACAAACTATAAATCATGTATATATGGATCACTTAAAGATTTTTGCGAAGAACACTGATTACAAAACCTTCTCGAAATTGTCCTTAGCTTCAGTAAATACATCAGGATCAGAATGGTATTGGATATATGTCCTAAAGTGACATTGAAATGAGGAAAATTAATCAACACTGAAAACACTGCACTTCACAGACAGAAAAATCAAGGAATTAAACCACATTTTCTCATACAAATATCTAGTAATAGACTTAATAGCTAAGATACAACACACAGAAATGAAATAAAAATTTTGAAGAGAATATTACAGAAGAACAGACAGTTCACATCCTACGTAAGTCACTATCAATTCAATAGAACAAACGAAATAAATTAATCCCCAAATACACGGCACAGTATACAGTGAATATCCAATAAAATAAACAACATTCACGATATGTACTCTGCCCATCAAAAGAAACAAAACTCACATTACGCACATAACACAATACACACACTAATACAACAAAAGTCTCAAGCAAAACTCCATTACAAAACAAACTGATGCAATACAGTACCTCGAAGAGTCTCTATTCCTCCAGCACCAACAAAAACGAATACACACAATGGTGCATACATCTCAGCAACATGGAAGTGTAGCAGACGAGGCGGTTGAAATTTGCCCGAAACTATCAAATGCCGAATAAAAAAATTTATAATCTTTTCTATTACAGGCACTTTTACTTTGACCTCAGTGTTTAAATGTTACTTATCTTATCGACTCTGTCAGGCTAAAAGGCAAAGTCGATCCCGGCAACATTTGAACTCGTAAAACAGACGAAATGTCGCTAAATATTTTGCCCGGCGTGTTAACGAGTCTGCAAGCTCGCTGCCTTAATAATAATAATGATGATGATGATGATGTTGATGATGATGATAATACATACATACATGCATACATACATACATACATATATATATATATATATATATATATATATATATATACTACCAACTTTGACCCTCCGTAAATCCGAAATTTTATTTTGAATTTTGTGGAAGCAACTATCTTCGAAGACTCATATAGTCGTTCAATGCTCGAAATGAGGAGCAGATGGACAGCCGACAACTGATGAAGGGTCGTTCTTTATGTTATTTGTACTGTTTTACATTTGTTTCTCTCGTTTGCATAGTCAACTCATTTGTTTTCGTATTTCCTGTTGTTTACGGTTTGTGACGTCCTGTACCTATACATGCATATGTATATATATATATATATATATATATATATATATATATATATGTAAATTTATCAGAGAACTGTTATTCAAAGTTTCACGTTCCCGTTCGTTGGACAGTTGTGATAAATATTTAAATAAGTATTTATCACTACTGTCCAACGAACGGAAACGGGAAACTCTGAGTAACTGTTCTGTGATAATTTTGCAGCTTTAATAAAAAGCACATTAGTCTACCTTTGGTATTCGAGTAGTATTTTTTCCACCTCGTTTTGTATTTATGTGCTCACCTGCGTGTGCGTGTGTTGCCATATACAGGCATATTTAGCAGAGGACATACCACCGACTCAGTCATATCTTTAGACATTCTATGACTTTGCAAGGTTAGGTCAATCTGGAACAATATGGTTAATTGCTTTGTTTGTACTAATTACACATTTAGCACTTACGTTACCGTATTGTGTCATCGTTTTTATTGTTGAAGTCGATTCTGGCTAGGTCTTGATCATGTTCATGTAAATTCTAACCGTTCATTTCTACTTTCAATCCATTATTGGCTTCTAGTGAGGCTTATTGTTCTTTGTCGTGTTTTGCGGTTTATTTGTCATTGCATCATTTTTGTCTTCAATTATTCTTTAATATATCTTAGAATTCCGTTATGATTGTATCATTTTATTTTTTCTTTTAAACTATTTTCTGCTCATTTGTTCCTTAGACATTTGTTGTCGGTGTAGTTAGCTTCTAGCTATATATTTAGTTTTCCTTCGTTTGCCGCATAGTATATTTCAGATTCCATTTTAGTTACTTTATAGTAATTCCCTATTTGCATCAAAACTTGATCCACTTCGGTGAGATGTAGATATATACTACATATATTGGTTTCAAGGCCAGTAATTTCAGGGAAGGGTCCTAGTTGATTATGTCGACCCCAGTGCTCAACTGGTACTTATTTTAGGAACTCCGAAAGGATGGAAGACCTCAGAGGAATTTGAACTCAGAAGTAAATACGAAAGAAATGCCGCTAAGCATTTTCTCGCCTTATATCCTATATATATATATATATATATATATATATATATATATATATATATATATATATATATATATATATATATATATATATATATATATATATATATATATATATATATACATATATATATATATATATATATATTAGCAAAGCATTTTTCTGCCAGCTTACCATTTTATATCCTATATATATTAGCTTTAGTACAGAGGTTGTAGTTTGCCACGTATTCTGTCTGTGCTCTTCAATTTACTTAACTTCTGATTTTATTATGCTGCAGCTGTAGTCTATGACTTGGATTTCAGTTGTATGTACATCTGTTATATTACATGTAGCATTGATTCACTATTCTAATATCACCCTGACACTTCTGTCGTACACTTTTCTCATTGCCTACTTCCTGTGTGCAATATATTACCAGCTTTTACGTATTCAAATATTTGTATGAATGGTCCTCTTTTCATTCTCTGAATTAAGTATCTAGATCTAATCTAACCTTCTCAGTTTTAGTTACATTCCCTCGTCTTGTAGCAGTTGCGACTGATACGTGTGTTCTCTATTCAAATTTACATCCTGAATTCCAAGCGGATTTCGATACTTTCTCCGGATAAGTATTGTCCTTTTATAATAGTTTTACATCATCGCCATAGAGATTATGGTTCATATTTTGCCTGTAACATCTGAAACCATTACTGGTGGCAACATCTGAAACCTTTGCTGGTTTCATTCAGCAGATGGGGGTTGGCAAGGCAGTGGTTAAAGAGTATATTTCCGAAATATTTCTCCTCTTATGAGCATAGGGTTGGTTTTAATTAAGTTGTTTTTAGCTATAGTAATATGATTGCTTTAATTTTAATATAACACGGCTGACATACTTTGTTGTCATTAGGACTGCAATGTTTATATAGAATAACTTCCGTACTCAAAAGTTTGGGATGCTATCAAATGCTTTCTAGTAATCGATTTATGCCATGCTAATGTCTGCTTTCTTAATGTCTTCTGTCTTTTATAATACCCTGGTTAACAAGAAACTATCCCGTAAGGCTGTATATCCCGTTCCTGTACCTTATCTGTTTACTTGGAAAGATGTTACTGCTATCTACAGGAGACCATTCTGTTGTAGAGCATTGTTTTAAGGCCTTGATGACAATAATAGTTTTGTCGAATCGGTAGAGAATCTAGCAGTATGATATCACCCATCTCTCAACATAGACAACTTTAATCTCTAACCTCTTGGGGTGCGAAAATGAAATACCATATCAGTACAGATCGATTTAATCCCAAATAACCTCAAAGTAACATTTGAGATCCATTTATCGTTTCAGCACTCTGAGATTGATACAAGAAACACATGTCGATACCTCGGGTCAATGTTATTCACTCTTCCCTCAACTAACCCATAATGTGTGTTTTTGTGCCATCATGACCACCAACAAGACGGCGAGCTGTCAGAGTCGTTAGCACGGCGGGCAAAATGCTTAGCGGCATTTCGCCCATCTTTACGTTATGAGTTCAAATTCCGCTGAAGTCGACTGTGCCATCATCCTTCTGGGTTCGAAAATTTTAAGTACCAAGGAAACACTGGGGTCGATGTAATTGACTAGTCTCCTCCTCCAAAATTTCAGGACCCGTACCTTTAATAGAAAAGGTTATTACCACAAGCATTGTAGCTTATTTTGCTCACTTCTTCGGTTTTGACATTAGGTATACACAAAGAGAGAAAGAGAGAGAGAGAGAGAGAGAGAGAGAGAGAGAGAGAGAGAGAGGGAGAAAGAGAGAGAGAAAGAGAGTGTGGGGAGAAAGTTTGAATAAGGAGAAGCCCAGAGAAAAATAAATTATGAAACGGGAAATATGGAAAATGAGCCGATAGGCAGATTATATCTACAATCAAATAATGGACATTAATGGATTTTGTGGCAACAGGTTTTGTGGCTCCTTTCAAAATTACAAGTTTTCTGTAGTCGAAAATCATCCACTACAACATCGTATCGATGATAAATGAATTGTAAAATGAAAAATGTGTTATCTCTGATTTACAAACTTCCTGTATCCGAAATGGAACATCCCTTCATCAATTCCTTAATTAAGTTGTCTGTACCAAATCTATTTCTTTTCAATCACCTTCAGATATTGCCAACTATAACCTTAAAGAAAGAACTGAAGCAAACCATCGGAAAGGAACGTTAAATCAAGGTCAACATGTTTTGGATACTGTTATGAATGCCATGTAAAGCAATAACCTAAGTCAAAATATTTCCTTTGTTAATTGTCGTACTGGATTCAGAAGCACATATTTCAATGGAACACATATTGAATACGTGGACGCATATTTTAATCAACCAGATGCCACTGTTGCACCTTTAGGAATGGCCGCACTGTTCTGTTAAAGAAAGAGATTCTACGATTTATTCAACATTCCATATTTCAGTTTCCGTTGACTTCTATGTTGTTTGTAATATTGTTTGTCAACGCAAAGGAAAAATCCCAATAAAAACAGTAAAATAAATAAAATAAATAGACAGTGGTTTCAGCCGTGGGAATGGGACACTGTAAATACGCGGTCGTATCAAAAGGTTCCCAACAGATGGCAGCACAGTGATTTTCATGAGGCAGTGCGCCGAGTGATATCACTGTGTTTACTTCGCAAGTTGTGAAATTTGTGTTTTTGTGAACACGTGTATGCTGTAGTCTGCGATTTATGTCATAGACAGAACAAAGAACTAGCGTGCAATTTTGCGTTAAACAGAGACATTGAGCATGCTTTTGCAAGTTTGCAGCAACTAGGCAATGGGTCGTACGCAATGTTACGAGTGGCACGGGTACTTCAAAAGCGAAAGAACGTCATTGGAAGACAATGAGTGATCTGGAAGACCTGCCACGAGCGTGATCCCCGAAAATGTGGTATTGTGAATTGAGAATTCGTCCTCCAGAGCCAGACCGTCAATCGAAAGTTCTCCGGCGACGTCTTGAAGCGTTTGAGGGAGAACATTCGGTGAAAGCAACAGGATCTATGTAGCGTGAGGAATTGGATTCTTCATGATGACAATACATCCTTTCACTGAGCTCTTCTCACTCGTGAGTTTCTCGAGGGGAACTAGCGCTTGGAAAGCAGGAGGGCGTTCCTCAAAGACGACGAGGGGTGTGGAAGACCTGCCACGAGCATCAACCCGAAGATGTAGAGAAAATTCATCAGCTCGTGCATGAGAACCGTTGTTGGTCTGTCGTATGTGTCAATGCAGGCAATCCTAACATGTGAATTGAGCAGGCGGCGTGTATCTGCCAAGTTTGCTCTCCCCCTGCTGACCACTGAACAGAAGGAACATCGCATCGAAATCTATCGGGGATCATCACCAGTGACGAGAGTTGGGTCTACGGGTACGACCCTGAGACGAAGCAGCAGTTGTCACAATGGAAGAACCTTTCCTCTTCACGACCGAAGAAGGCATGACAGAGCCACAGTTCAATCAAGAGCATCCTCATTGATTTATCGACATACGCTGTATTGTGCATCGAGAAATCTACTCCAAGGGTCAGACCGTCAATGGAGAGTTCTACCGCGATGTTTGGAAACATTTGAGGGCGGACATCCGGCGAAAGCGACCGGATCTGTGGTGTGCGAAGTATTGAATTCCTCACGATGACAATACACCCTGTCACTGAGCTATCCTCATTCGTGAGTTTCTCACCAATAACAGCATGGTATTGCCTCCGCACCCGCCCCATTTGCCAGATTTAGCACCTGCAGACTTCCATCTCTTCCTCAATGTGAAAATGCAGCTCAAAGATCGCCGTTTTAACACCGTTGTCGAGATTCAGAGAAAAATTGCAGAAGATACTCGACTCACAGTAAACGACTTCCAGGTCGGATTCTCAAAGTGACTGGATCGCTGGAACCGGTGTAGTGCTGCGCAAGGTCACTATTTCGAAGGAAATGATGCTAAAACTTAGATAAATAAGTTATTTTTTATTAAACATAACTAGCCCGGGAACCTTTTGATACCATTTCGTGTCTAGGTAATTATTCAAAGATTTCCATCTCAAATTTCGATAGTTTTTTAAAAGGATTTCTTTCAGCGGCAAGCTCATACTCTTTCTAGGCGATTTTCGATTAACACTTGCTCCCATAAAGACAATTCACAAAGTTCAATCACGTACATTCTTTTTTTATTTGGAAAAAATTGACGAAATTTAGACTTTTCAAGATTATGAGATTTCATAATAAAAATACTGATTTTTTAATTTACGTGTTGAACAAACAAGAGGATGGCAAGATTAAACTTCCAGATGATGTTGAAATTTTATCGAATAAATGTTGAATGACAAAGCAAGTTTCGGCAAGCTTACTAGTTCCTTCGGTGCAATACTGTCCCCTGCCAATGACGTTGATTTTACAAATGAGAAAATTTTCAACACATTTGATGGAGAAACAATCACTGCGATGATGAAGACAATACATACAATTATCCAAACGAGTTTGTAAGCAGCACCTGTAATTTTGATGGAGTTTCCCTATAATTTAATCTCGCAAAACGGATTGTTGTAATCCTATTAGAAAATTTAAATAAGGCTAATGCGTTTTCTAATGGAATAAGAATTCGAATATTCTAGTTATATAAACACGCCTGAAAGCAGCATTGCTACAGAAAGTAATCATTATAGGTCATTCTGCCAAGAATTAAACTGAAACCCTATGATTTCACACTGCCATTTATTCTTACGCAGTTACCACCCCCAGTTCAAGTAATTGAGTAAACCATTTTTTTCTCTTTTTTATTTTTAGCCCGAACGGTAGTTTGTTGTTATATCGAATACTTCTGTACTGTAGATGTCAAAAGTCGAAAACACTTAGTGTATACTGAATGTCTCCTGCTTTAAAATATTCAGAAATATTATATCGTCCGGATACGTGTATATCTCTCCCTCTCCCGAATAACTTCTAAAAAACGAACTCTACTAATTCTTTCTACTGAAGTTCTTTTAACTCGTCTCTGATGCTGGGGTATCATTTATTTCCCTGAAAAAGCTGTAAGACTACCTTTCTATTTATAAATGTCCTAGGAATATCAAATTACCTTGGCCTTGTTATGTTATTTTATTTAACATATAGACACTCACACACGACCTGCCTTAGATTCCTCACTCATGCTATTATTGAACCGGGAGTTTAACAACGGTCCTTCTGTAGTAATTACATAACCTTACCTGCTTTTTGGTCTTCTGGATCCCAACATATCTCATATATATATATATATATATATATATATATATATATATATATATATATATATATATATATATATATATATATATATATGCATATATATATATATATGTATATATATATAAATATATATTTACATATGTACGTGCATTTGCTATGTTCACGTGCGCGCATGTGCATATGTGTGATCACTGAGCAGCCTGCGTTGTCACGCATTGTCACGGTGAACGCGGATCGATTTCCGATTCTTGTTCTGTTTCTTTCTTTTAATGACTTCCTTAAGCCTTTTGAGTGTCTCCCTCCACGGCTCGCTGTTCACAGTTGAGTCACTTTTCAGAAAATGAAGGAGAATGACGCCATTGTAATCACAAAAAGCAGTCACGAAGACTTTCTCTGAAGATCGGTAGCTCTTGAATTGCTTAAGCTTTAGAAAAGTTGTGTGATGCTTTTCTATGGATCGTGCCTTTGTTTCCGAATCCTGAACATATGCCCATATTCCACGTCCTATCACCAGATCGGAAAAAAATCGTTGTCTTCAAACGCTTCAGAGCAGACATCCGGCCTTCTCTATTTTGCATCTGGTATCAACTGCCAAGATACCCACGTTTCACACATTTTCCGTTGTCCTAAGTCTTCCACCATGGTCTGTAATACATTGTGACCACGGTGTAATAGCGCAAGAAGCTTATGGATTGTGACTCATTTGCCCGCACGAATCAATTCATCCACTCGCTGCATATCATTGGTCATCTTTTGTGTAGCCTCTCTTCAATGCTCTTGTTAATGGCACCACGTTTTTATACAAATCGATAACCTTCTGAGTATGTCAGCTATCCAACATCTCACCTTTGGTAAGAACTACATCACAGAACGCCGCTTCTACTTGAAATCCGTTATTTGCTTGCAATACAGAACACGAAAAATGAGTTACTATAGAGTAAGTATTACTCTACGAATATGTACAATTTGAACTGATACGCAAACATCAATTTGCTGTCGTGACACACAAGTCAGGAGTGCTTAAGTCAGGAAATATCCAGGCATATGAAAGAAACCATCATAATGTTAACTGAAGAAATTGTACAAACATGTTGGTGATGAGGAAAGTGTACAAATAAGTTGGTTATGAGAAAATTGCACAAATAACTTGGTGATGAGGAAAGTGTACAAATGCCGTGGTTATTACTGAAGTGATAACATCCAGTACACACCATGGGAAAAGAAAACATCACAAACACATCCTATCCTCGAATACGCGACGCTTTGAAGTTTTAATTGAAATCGCAGAACGAGATTATTGCGATCAATAGTCTCGCAATGTCAGTCCCGAGGCAGACTGACCAAAATCAGAATATCTAGAATGAAAATTAATAAAATTAGCATTGAGTGAGTTGGACTCCCATGAAAGCATGCAAATTCATGGGATACGTGGAAGGTTAATGTAACAGCCAATGCACAGAATATAATAATTTATCAAAGAAAAAGGAGGAAGCTTAATGAGTTGTCACTTAAAAACAGAACATCGAAGTGATATATATAATTGTAACTATAATTGTAAATTTGATGAATATAGAATGAGCATCAGTAATTAAATTATGGGTGAGATTTTAATATTTGACACAAGGATTGGAAATTCCGTATATTACGTACAGTGCACCACCAAAGAGGCATGACCACCAGAAATGAAGGAGAGAATATTTGGTAAACGATAGGAAAGTGGTACGGTGTGTTCTAAAAATTAATGCGTCGATAAAGCGCCATTGAAAACGTGTCTCTGATATGTGTCAAGGTAACTAGGAGCTCAGTCATGTGAAAACTAGCAATGGTAAGTAATGAAAGAAATGTCGGTGTTGCAGTGCCGAGTTAGCGGTTACTTACGGCTGTGAGATGCATCTCTTCTGGTGCACATTTAACAGCGAGAATTAAGTCGTTGAGAATTGTCTTGTGGTTGTACATAGCACAGCAATTACGATAACGTTTGATTCGCTAATAATTGTGTTGTTCTTTAATCTTTTCTTCATCAGCTTAGGGAATTTAAGCAAATACAATTCCTTGGTTTAAAGTGCAGTTATAACATGCCTACTCCAGTCGGTTATCGTCACCATAAAGCCTACAGCTCAACGTTGGTCTGAGATGAGAATTCCCTTGCGACATTTTCAGTCCTGACATTTTGAAATTACAACGCACACACGCGCACACACACACACACACACACACACACACACACACACACACACATTCACACGTACACACAAGCACACATACATTATAAAAGTATGTGAGCATATACGTAAAATCGCATTAATTAAACATATACACACACATTGGAAGCCTACGCAGTCCTTTAACCTGCCAGAAATAGCAGACAATGCTCAAAATTGTATTGAGAACAATAAGAGAAAAAAGGCTGCAATAAAATCTCTGATTTAATGGTTTGTTTATTTCCTTGTTTTAAGATATTCAATAAATCGTGATATTTTTCACATACTTGCAATGCTGTCATAAATTGTACTATCGCAGTATATAGACCACGTATTGCCATTTAGTAAGCAAATCAACAAATTTCTTTAATTACTTCATATATTATTTATGCTATGTAAATTATTTTCCTTGTCGAAATTGTGTCATGTTTTTATCATTAAATCAGAACCTGGGGAATAAGGAAAAAAGAAAAAAAAAACTGGAATGGACATTGGATAATATTATTCTCGAAAGACTAGGTAGCCCTCGCTTAGAAGGTTTTTCATCGTAGAGCTGTCTAAGGGCTAAATAACAAGATAACGAATACCAACAAGAACAACAAGAATAACAACTAAAACACAAATGTACTTCCTTGTTAGTAGTTTGCAAAAGAAAAGCGAAAAGATGGACACTTGATAATTCTCTGTAGTTTTACTGAATCACACTGGATGAGGAGATTCTCTTATGCACATACTACTACTACTACTACTACTACTACTACTACTACTACTACTACTACTACTACTACTGCTGCTGCTGCTGCTACTGCTGCTGCTGCTGTTGTTGCTGCAGCTATTGTAGTATTGGCAATTATTATTATTACCATTATTATTATTATTATTATTATTATTATTATTATTATTATTATTATTATTATTATTATTGTTATTGTTCAGTAGTTTTATTTTTATAACGTGCTTTCACTTCACTACCGAGCGCAGCTCTGTGTGCCTTGGGTACGTGCTGTGGTTTGCTGTGGTGCTCTTATGTTTACTGTATTGAAAGTGTTTTGCGTAGAATGTGTGCAGTACCCAGTAGTGCAATTTTCTGTATGTTATATATATTTGTAAGTCCTGCTATTTTTGTTATGTATTTATCTGAATATTTTTTTTATTATACCTAAGGCACCTACTATGATAGGAATTGTTTCTGTTTTTAGATTCCACATTCGAGTTATCTC